>NC_053170.1:66313848-66416348 GCF_016835505.1 Polypterus senegalus | reverse complement strand
AAAACTTTCTCTCGCAGTTTCGCTGAGTTTGTGTCAAACACCACCCTGACCATCTCATCTTCCTCTCCATAAGCACAGTCCTTCACCCGTGAATATTTACCCGTGGCAGTTTGCTATTGATTGCCGCTGACGGACGGCCTTATATGGGCAGGCACTAAATTACAAACGCCAGCGGCAGCCTGTCTATGAACTTAATTTAAAGTGTAGGTTTACATCGTGCTTTGTTTCCGAAGTAGCAGAACTCATGAATATGGTTGTATATGTCACTCGCTCGCTTCTTATTGTTTCGCTGCCTTCTCAATTATATAATGCATGTTTTCTTGAGCGCTTTTTTGAGGTCTTCCTGGTTTTCTATGTACTGCGTGATTACGTGGGAGGCGTGATGATGTCACACGAAACTCCGCCCCGGGCGTTGAAGCTCATCTCCATTACAGTAAATGGAGAAAACTGCTTCCAGTTATGACCATTACGCGTAGAATTTCGATATAAAACCTGCCCAACTTTTGTAAGGAAGCTGTAAGGAATGAACCTGCCAAATTTCAGCCTTCCACCCACACGGGAAGTTGGAGAATTAGTGATGAGTCAGTGAGTGAGTGAGTCAGTGAGTGAGTGAGTGAGTGAGGGCTTTGCCTTTTATTAGTATATATATATATATATATATATATATACACACACACACACACACACACACACATATAAACATATATATATACATATCTATACATATACACATATATATACACACACATATGTACATACAAATATATCTACATATATACACATACATATACATACACACATACATACACACAAATACATATATATACATACACACACACTTATATAAACATATATATACATATACATACATATCTACATATATACACACACATTATATATATATATATATATATATATATATATATATATATATATATATATATATATATATATACACACACATACACTCTTTGGGGTGCGAGCAACTGTTGCTGGGGTGGCAGAATCCATCAAGGAAGAAAAATGAAAAACATTATTTGTACAAAATCTTAATTTATTTATCCATTCCTAAATAATTAAATGGGCAGGCTATTTTGTATCAGTGCAATACGCTATTTGTTAAAACGGATGACTCCCGCTCTTACGTGCAAGTCTGCGTGGATATTATGAACTATCGTATCTGTTGAAGTTCTATTAAAATTTTAAATAGAAGGAATTTTTATTTAGTCGACAGAAATATCCTTGGTAGCAATGTAAGTTAAATGTAGGTATCATTGCATACATTTTTCTTCACCATACAAATGTAAAGAGTAAATTCGCCATACATTCCAACCAAAGATATTTGTGTCGACTAAATCAGGGGTGTCAAACTCAATTGCACAGGGGGCCAAAATCCAAAACACACTTTAGGTCGCAGGCCGAACAGGATAAACATTTATTGAACACACTAAAACTAAACTTTTAAAACTTTTAAAACTTTTTTGAACATAAATATGAATAAAAACAGACAGGAATATTATTCCTGAATAAATCAGCTCAATCCTTAAATAACATAATATTTTGCTCTCCATAAAAATATATCCTGTCTAAATTATACAAGTTAGAAATAAAGTAAACGTTAAAAGAACAAACATTCAAATTTCTTTACTCTTATGTAATTTTATATAAAAAATAAACTTAAATTTGAAATATCCCAAAAGATTTTGCTCTCCATAAAAATATATCCTGTCAAAATGATACAAATTCAAATAAGAACATGCTGCATAACAAAACCTGGAAATATAAATAAAATGTGTTCTTTTCAGCAATAACAAATCAAATCATTCAGTTGTCTTTGCTCATATGTCATTTTATCAGAGCTGAACACCTGGCATCTTTTTTTGGCAACAAGTTCGTATGTTTGGTGTGAGGTTCTGTGTTGTGGAGATTCTCAGGATGGACTGCAGGTGCTTATCAGTGAGGCGACTCCTGTATGCTGTTTTGTTAGTCTTCATCACTGAGAAGAGCTTCTCACACAGATATGTGCTACCAAACATGCACAAGGTTCGAGCCGCATGTAGACGGAGCTGGAGCATTTTTGCGGGAATGGAGTGAATAAACTGTGCGGGCCCTGCAGTATCGTACTTTGCCTTCAGTGTGCCATTACACTGCAGCTCAATCACCTCCATCTGAATCTGCATAGGTGCAGTTTCCACATCGACGGCAAATGGGTTGCGAAACAACTCAGAATTCTTTTTTTTGTTCTTCAAAGTCACCAAAGTGCCGTGCAAACTCAGTGCGCAATGTGCTCAGTTTATCAGCAAAGTGCGTATTTGGAAACACGGTTGTGCCGACTTGGTTCAACATTACTTGGCAACAGGGAAAGTGGGGCGCTGCATTATGGGATCTGTAGTTTATTATGTTACCAGCGTTTCATATCCCATTAATAACAATAATACAGTATATAAAATGATCTCGTGGACCGGATATAATTACATACCGGGCCGGATGTGGCCCACGGGTTTTTGAATTTGACACATATGGACTAAATAGAACTTGAAAAGATATATTTTTTCGAATGTGATCGCGCAATTCAGATCGAGTTGACGCGCACTACAGTACATCGAACCCGCGTGCTATTGTGGTTTTGCCTGCGTGCCTCAATAAACTACCCTCCCCTCAGTCTTACTTTTTTACCGTTCATCTAATGAATACACTGAGTATGGCTTTACCAAAACAATCATTGATCGCGAATAAAGTATCCATTATTCATAAAGCTTCAATTGGTGATCTGTCTTTCTGCGTTAACCGCATATTTTTTCATATGTCTCAAACCAAGGGGATGCGAGGCTAAAATGAATCGGGAAGCGCGCGTACATACTCAGTGCATCCCCTCTCGGGAATCGAACCTCGGACGCCGGCTCTAGAGGTGAAGCCTCTACTATTGCGCCACGGCGTATGGTTTGTCTATTTGAGCGTAGCAGTGTAATTCGTTTTTGTTCAGCACTCTTTGGAACTGTTGCTTTTTGTCTGCGCACTGCGTCAGTTCACGTGAGCTGCTGAATATGGTTTTATATGTCACTCGCTCGCTTCTAATTGTTTCGCTGCCTTCTTAATTATATAATGTATGTTTTCTTCAGCGGTTTTTGGAGCTCTTCCTGGTTTTCTACGTACTGCGTGATTACGTGGGAGGCGTGAGAAGCTTCGATGCATGTGCTCCATAACGCGTTAAAAAATAATGCATTTAATCACACTTTGCATTACAAGCAAAGGGGAACTTTTGTCAATGCATGATTTCCTGGTACACCGATTACTTTGATCAGTGCATCCCTATTCATTTTACCCTCGCACCACCTTGGTTTGAGAAGAAGTATGAAAAAATATAAGGTTAACACAGAAAAAAAGATCACCAATTCAAGCTTTATGAATAATCGATTCGCCATCAATAATTGTTTTGGTAAAGCCATACTCAGTGTAATCCTCCTTCCATTTTATATTTTTTCCGCTACTAGCCATGATTAAATGAACGGTAAAAAAGTAAGAGCGAAGCGAGGGTGACTTATTTATGCAGGCATATATATGACAGCAATACTCATGACAATGTCAATCATGTTACGTTATTATTAAAATGTTTCCTTTTCTTTTTCATTACTTCTTTAACACACTACTTCTCCGCTGCGAGACGCGGATATTTTGATATATATATATATATATATATATATATATATATATATATATATATATATATATATATATATATGAATGACCTCCAAAGAGCGCTGAGACTTTTGATATCGTGGAGCGTGTCTGCAAAAACTGGGGTCTCCTGCCCAGCGAAAGTCGAGCAACCGGCGCGCGCGCATAGCTGTGCCGGCCTTTGAGACGCTGACTGCGCTTCTGCCTTAATTCAAAGTGAGCACTTTTAATTTTTTTCACCCTCCCCCTGAGCTTTAGCCTAGACAAGTGCAAACACTGGACCCTTTTTCTACACCGCGGCAAAGTAATATTAAGGCGATTATGAGGTCGTCAGCTCGGATTATGAAAACACGCGCACGAGTGGAGGACTGACAGTGCCATCACAGCCAATTAATGGTAGAGATCGTCTCACCAGTGTACACAAGACCCACCGCGACTGTCCCCGAAAGGCGATCATAACGTCAGCAAACACATCTCTTTATACTATATAAAAGAAAAAGGCAACTTTCCTTTCTTTACACCTTTTATCCCAAACCAAAGCCTTTCTCTCTTAACACTGCAGAGGACACAAAACTAATTTTCTTTAATTGCTCGTAATGCCGGTAAGGCACATTATCAGAGGCAGAAATTTGAACGTTCACACAGAAAATGTAATTTCTATACCACAGCCGTTGTGTAGCACCTTTCAAAAGGGATCTACTACCGAGAGATGATCCATATACATTTTAGCTGCTGTTAGTACTACTTACCTGTTGTGTTACACAGCCTTTAAAATGTAGTTTACCCGCAACCATTCCAGTAGTGCTCAATGTACCTGTACTTCTTAAAACGTTAATGTTTTACTGTTTAATAACTTATAAATTATATTTTATTATTTTTCCCTTACACTCAGTGACCAAAGCTATACACACACCTATCTACATTATATATATATATATATATATATATATATACACACACACACATACATACACACACATATATATCATTTGTGTGTGTGTATGTATGTATGTATGTATGTGTGTGTATATATGATGTAGATAGGTATATATATATATATATATATATATATATATATATATATATATATATATATATATATATATATATATATATATATATATATATATATATATATATATATATATATATATATATATATATATATATATATATAGACTCAAACCCATTATGACAGCAGCAATCCAAGCTGTGAGAAAACAGTAAAAGGAGGCGTGTCAGACGTCATGGTACATTTTCTGATGCAGCTAGATGAAAACAACTTTGTGGCGCTGCCGCCAAATACACAAAACAATTACTTTGACAATCATGTTACATTATTTTTAAAATGTTTCCTTTTCTTTTTCTTAACTTCTTTAACACACGACATCGCTGCAAAGCGCGGGTATTTTCCTACAGTATATATATATATATATATATACAGTATATCACAGCGACACTCATAACAGTGAGCATCCGAGTGGCAGCCTTTCCAGCAGCTCCGTATATGACTTTATCTTTTTACCTTTTTATCTCTATTTTTCTCTATTTCACTGATCACTTCTACCACTTTCTTTTATGTGGAATTGCTCCCTGGACACTTTTACACTTTTACTATTTTACTATTTGACATGGATTTTACACTCCGAGAATCGCCTATTCAAGTAGTCAGCTTAAAGCACTGAGAAGAAATGCTTATGCCGGTGTGGTTCCTTATTTACCTGACGAGGTAAGAAGACGATATCGGGAGCCGAGCGGCAAAGATAAAAAATAAGATTAAATCGAGACAACTTGAGAGAAAATGGCGTTATAAACCGTCGGTGCCTTCTGTGATCCTGGGAAATGTAAACTCACTACCAAATAAGATCGACGAACTGGCTGTGCTGGTGAAAAATGTCAGAACCTACAGAGAATGCAGCTTGCTGTGTTTTAGTGAAACGTGGCTAACGCCTATCATCCCAGATGCTAACGTGGAGCTACCCGGTTTAGCACAGTTAGAGCGGACAGAGACGCAAGTACCTGTGGAAAGAAGAAAGGAGGAGGACTCGCTCTCTATGTCAATACAAAGTGGTGCAACTCAGGACATGTAAACGTTAAAATCTCCACTTGCTGCAGGGACATTGAACTGTTGGCCGTAAGTCTGCGCCCCTATTACTTGCCCAGAGAGTTTGGACACGTGATTGCTGTTATTGTTTACATCACCCCTCAAGCGAACGGAGATGGCGAGTGACATCATCCATTCCGCAGTTGCTAAGTTACAAACGCAGCACCCTGAGGCACTTGTGCTAATCGCTGGAGACTTTAACCATGTAACGCTGGACAAAACATTACCTGCCTTCTCCCAGTATGTGGATTGTAACACTCGGGGAAACAGGACTATTGACCTACTATATGCAAACGTTAAAGACGCATACAGCGCCACCCCACTGCCTGCGCTTGGGAAAGCAGATCATAACCTGGTTCTGCTTCAGCCTCAATACAAACCAAGAGTGAGGGCGCTACCTACAACCACACGCTCATTCAGGAAGTGGTCCCCTGAGGCAGAGCAGGCTCTGAGAGACTGCTTTGGAACTACAGACTGGGATATATTGCTGGGTCACATAGTGAGAACATTGAAGAGGCTGTTGAATGCACAACTGATTACATCAACTTCTGTATGGACATTGTAGTTCCAGTAAGAACAGTATGCTGCTATGCTAACAACAAGCCATGGATTACAAGTGACATCAAGGGCCTTTTGAACCAGAAGAAAAGGGCTTTTAAAGGTGGTGATAAGCATGAGCTGAAGTGCGTGCAGAAGGAACTCCGAGTCCAGCTCAGGGCGAAAGAGCAGTACAGGAGAAAGCTGGAGCAGAAGTTGCAGAACAACAGTATGAAGGAAGTGTGGGATGGGATGAAGATTATCACTGGCTGCAGCTCGAAGCGGGGTGCCGCCATCGAGACAGACGTGGAGAGAGCAAACCAACAACTTCTTTAATAGGTTTGATCACAGTAACCCACTCTCACCTCGGAGTTCTGCATCCTCCAACCATCCTTCTGCTGATACCAGCATAGGTGAGACATCCCCACCCACAATTACAGCAGCCCAGGTGAGCAGAGAGCTGAAAAGACTTTGTGCCAGCAAAGCAGCGGGTCCAGATGGTGTATCGCCACGATTGCTGAAGGCCTGTGCGTTGGAACTGGGGAGTCCTCTACAGCGCATCTTCAACCTGAGCCTGGAACAGGGGAGAGTCCCAAGGCTTTGGAAAACATCTTGTATCACTCCTGTCCCAAAGGTATCACGTCCTAGTGAGCTGAATGACTTCCGGCCTGTTGCTCTGACGTCACATCTGATGAAGACCATGGAGCGGCTGCTGCTTCACCACCTGAGGCCACAGGTCCGTCACGCCCTCGACCCTCTGCAGCGGAGGATGCCATCATCTATATGCTTCATCGATCCCTCTCCCACCTGGACAGAGGCAGTGGTGCTGTAAGAATTATGTTTTTGGACTTCTCTAGCGCCTTCAACACCATCCAACCTCTGCTCCTTAGGGATAAGCTGACTGAGATGGGAGTAGATTCACACCTGTGGCATGGATTGTGGACTATCTTACCGACAGTCCTCAATATGTGCGTCTTGGGAACTGCAGGTCTGACATTGTGTGCAGCAATACAGGGCACCGCAGGGGACTGTACTTTCTCCGGTCCTGTTCAATCTATATACATCAGACTTCCAATATGACTCGAGTCCTGCCACGTGCAAAAGTTCGCTGATGACACTGCTATTGTGGGCTGCATCAGGAGTGGGCAGGAGGAGGAGTACAGAAAGTTAATCAAAGACTTTGTTAAATGGTGCGACTCAAACCACTTACACCTTAACACCAGCAAGACCAATACATATATATATATACATATATACATATATACACATATATACATATATACACATACACATATATATATATATATACATATATACACATATACATATATATATATATATACATATATACACATATACATATATATATATACACATATACATATATATACATATATACACATATACATATATATACATATATATATATATATATAGTGGAACTTGGCCCGGACACAGACAGACGGATATCATTTGTTCACCCAACACACTCATTTATTATACAAATATTTACAATAAATAGTTCAGTGCCTCAAACCCCGTGCCTCCAGCACCAATCCCCCAAAGTCCAGGCCTCACAGTCACAAGTGCATTTCTGGCTGCCTCCAGTCCTCTCTCCAGCTCCGTCCTTCTTCCACCCGACTTCCGCTACTGAATGAAGGAGGCGGCCCTTATATAGGAACCCGGATGGGCTCCAGCTGCTTCCCGGCATTCCTCCGCAGACACGCCCCAGTGTGGCGGAAGTGCCGGCTGCATACCCGGAAGCCCTCCGGGTGTCCCCTGTCTTCTTTCTCCCAGCACTTCCTGGTGTGGCGGAAGTGCTGGGCTCCAGGTTTCTTCAGGCACCGGGGCGCAGCCTGGCGGTGGCCACGGGCCCCTACAGGGTTGGGCTTCCAAGCCCTCTACCTGTGGCCCCCAATACAACCAGGGCAGTCGCCCCCTCGCGGTCTGGAGGAGGTACAAGCCCTTCTCTGGTCCGCCTGGGTGTCCCGGCTGGGGGTGGAGCCACAATATATATATACACATATATATATATATATATATACACTCACCTAAAGGATTATTAGGAACACCATACTAATATGATGTTTGACCCCCTTTCGCCTTCAGAACTGCCTTAATTCTATGTGGCATTGATTTAACAAGGTGCTGAAAGCATTCTTTAAAATGTTGGCCCATATTGATAGGATAGCATCTTGCAGTTGATGGAGATTTGTGGGATGCACATCCAGGGCACGAAGCTCCCGTTCCGCCACATCCCAAAGATGCTCTATTGGGTTGAGATATGGTGACTGTGGGGGCCATTTTAGTACAGTGAACTCATTGTCACGTTCAAGAAACCAATTTGAAATGAATCGAGCTTTGTGACATGGTGCATTATCCTGCTGGAAGTAGCCATCAGAGGATGGGTACATGGTGGTCATGAAGGGATGGACATGGTCAGAAACAATGCTCAGGTAGCCCGTGGCATTTAAACGATGCCCAATTGGCACTAAGGGGCCTAAAGTGTGCCAAGAAAACATCCCACACACCATTACACCACCACCACCAGCCTGCACAGTGGTAACAAGGCATGATGGATCCATGTTCTCATTCTGTTTATGTCAAATTCTGACTCTACCATTTGAATGTCTCAACAGAAGTCGAGACTCATCAGACCAGGCAACATTTTTCCAGTCTTCGACTGTCCAATTTTGGTGAGCTCGTGCAAATTGTAGCCACTTTTTCCTATTTGTAGTGGAGATGAGTGGTACCCGGTGGGGTCTTCTGCTGTTGTAGCCCATCCACCTCAAGGTTGTGCGTGTTGTGGCTTCAAAAATGCTTTGCTGCATACCTCGGTTGTAACGAGTGGTTATTTCAGTCAAAGTTGCTCTTCTATCAGCTTGAATCAGTTGGCCCATTCTCCTCTGACCTCTAGCATCAACAAGGCATTTTAAGCCCACAGGACTGCCGCGATACTGGATGTTTTTCCCTTTTCACACCATTCTTTGTAAACCCTAGAAATGGTTGTGCGTGAAAATCCCAGTAACTGAGCAGATTGTGAAATACTCAGACCGGCCCGTCTGGCACCAACAACCATGCCACGCTCAAAATTGTTTAAATCACCTTTCTTTCCCATTCTGACATTCAGTTTGGAGTTCAGGAGATTGTCTTGACCAGGACCACACCCCTAAATGCATTGAAGCAACTGCCATGTGATTGGTTGTACTGTGATACTGTATATTGTGTATATCTCTATATATATATATACAGTATATATATATATATATATATATATAGATATATACTGTATATATATATATATATATATTTGTGGCAGTAGGGGGCGCTAGTGCTCCCTTGAACCCTCACGTACAACTCCAGACACCGGATAAAAGTCCAAGACTCTTTATTTTTTAACACAAATGTGCACCAAGCACCTTCTACACTACTCATAAACAATAAACCAATACAGTACTCTAATCACTCCTCCTCGCCCAGACACTTTGCTCCTATCCCTCCGAGCACAGTTCAGCGTCTGGACTGAGCTTTCGTCCTTTTATAGCCCCTGACCCAGAGGTGTTCCTGTTCCAACAGTCCACAGTTCCTTACTCCTTCCGGGTCAGGGCAATCAATCCATTACTTTAACCCGGGAGCACGACATTCCTTCCCGCCACTTGACCGTGACGTACTCCCGGGTCATAAGGCATCACAGAGCCCATAAGCCCCTCCACAGCGACTCCTGGTGGTCCCCAAGGTATCCAACAGGGCTGCGTATAAATACTATAAAGTCCATAAGGCCCTGCTGGACCTCGGGGCACGATCCTGCTGTCGGGAGAGATCCTCCTGGCGGCTCGGGGGTGAGGACCGGCATGGGAAGCCGGCAGTCCTCCACAATATATATATACTGTATATATATATATATATATGTACACACAGACATATATATATATATATACTAGCAAAATACCCGTGCTTCGCAGCGGAGAAGTCGTGTGTTAAAGAAGTTATGAAAAAGAAAAGAAAACAATTTAAAAATAACGTAACATGATTGTCAAAGTAATTGTTTTGTCACTGTTATGAGTGTTGCTGTCAAGGATTTGATTATCATTATTTCTTTCAATCAGGTTCGTATTTGGAGGATGTGTTGTGTTCAAGTTACATTCCATGTTTGTCAACCGTTGTAAAGATAACAGGTTTCACTCATCGAAGTGTTCACTAGCCAAATTGCTATGCGAGTATTTAGCGGCAGAGTCTCTATTAAGTTGTGGATTTGCCTGCAAGTATTTTGCAAAAGTGTATCTATTAACTTGTGGATTTTTCTGAGAGTATTTGGCGGCAGCTTCACAAAGTTGTTTTCGTCTAGCTGCATCAGAAAATGCACCATGACGTCTGAGAGGCCTCCTTTTTAGTGTTTTCTCACAGCTTGGATTGCTGCTGTCATAATCGGTTTGAGTCTACACATTATATTATATATATATATATATATATATGTAAATGTAATGTAGATAGGTGTGTGTATGTAAATTTATATATATATATTTATATATATATATATATATATATATATATATATATATATACACATACACACACTGTATATAGTCCCCTGAGGAAAATACATGCAGTATAACCTTCACACAGACAATAACCAGACACAGGATTCATATATACTACCTTGGTTCCACGATGTATATTTTGATGCCATCAATACTCATGACTTTTTATAAAAATGGGTTATGTTCTAATAATGTACAGGATTATGTAAATCTACATAATTTTGCCTGTTGTTCCAATGGGGAAAACTAATAATACATTTTCTCAGCCTAGCATCAATTGAAGAAATTCAGAAATATCCAGGAACAATTCATCTTTTAAAATCTAGTGAACATACAGTATGCTGACATCACTGAAGTGCAGTATATTTCGTGGAATATTGACTTTCTTTAGACTAGGTTTTCTAATAGACCATACACTACCATCATAAATCAAATCCAAAATCGGTTTACTAGCAGTGAAAAAGTAGGAGACACAATCAGAAGGCAAAGTGCATAATCTGACACTATAGCTATACTTCTAGGATTTTCCAAGAGATAGATTTTATAATTCTCATACAATATCATAAGGCCTAAAACATGTAAAAGTAACCCATTTTGTTTTTAAGTTTGGCTTTTAAGTTACCCAAAAAAGCAACTTGGATGAATAGTCTGAAGCAGCTAATGAGCAGGACTTCAAGCAGGCTACATTTTTTCCACTGAACTGAGTTCCTCATTTGTTGAACTTTAACTGCTTATTAAGAGTCACAGTTTTATTACTGAAAAGTTAATTTTGACAGTTTTATTCATGTATCTTACTCTTGCAGAACTGAATTTTCAAATACAGGTATCCTGTGCTTTTCAAACGTCCACCTTATGCCACTCACTGTTATGAAAGACCTATATAAAGTACTTGTTTTTACTAATCATTTCTTTTAAGAGGATCATTTCTTTTAAGAAAAAAACAAGCTATTACAGATGCAGTGTGCACCCCCAAGTGGCAAGAGTGGAGATGGGTGCCACTCTTGCTGCTCAGGGTGCGTATCAAGCACCTCCCCAGGAAGTACACTCAGCCTCAATCCACCATAGTGGTGAACTACTGTTTGTGTGCTCCACAGTATCTCAGTTTATTTTATGGATGTTAAAGATAATGTTGAAAAGGTTTTGGCATTCCATGACCAAGAACTGACAGAAGAAATGCTAAAGCAACTGTATGAGGAAAGGTTATAAATCAAAACCAAACCCAACAGCAAGCTGCCCAACAGTGAAGTCATCTACAAACTGAATGTGAAGCACGAGATTTTTGCTATGACTGACAGTGCTGCAATGATTGCAGAAAAGTATGACATTAATTTTGAAAGGGCATGTAGGTTTAGGGCAAGTTTGCAGGATGTTTTGATTGTCTACAAAGAACTGTATAATAGGAAAATGAATGAGACTAAGCAGTCAAGCATAGTGTTACATTTCAAGCCTTCCACATCAGCCACAACAGACAATGTACATCCATTTTTGACTTCATGGCAGGCAGACATATAGAAGAAGGTGTCGGTGTTAGTGAACTGCCTTCCCTGGTAGATTCAGATGATGATGAATGACTCTCTTCCTCCTTATGCTCCAGTCTCCTGCATCTCCCACCACCCCAACCTCCAATGGCCTGACACGCCATCATCACCACAACCACCTCTCCACCTTCCAGTGTGCCTGCTGTCTTTCTGATTCGGATAAGTGCAACTACACTGTCCATAGCTTATTTCTACTTCATATAGGCTATGTATTTATCATATCATTCCTGCCTTTGCTATGCGTTAGTGTTATTTTAAGTTTTCGTGTGATCTGATATGTCATTTATTGATATTGGGAACGCCCTAAAACTTTTTGCCATATAAACTGCTTCTATGCTTTAAGCCATTTCAGCTCACAAAAGGTTTCAAAGGAATATGGTTTTTTTTTTTCAGATATTTCACAATGAAACACCTCCGCTCCAGCATTATGTTTCTCTATGATGTTTTCCAAGGGTTGCATTGCATTTGAAATGATAAAATGTCACATTTTGCCAACATTTTGTGGTGCTGAATTTTGCTAAGATTTAGTTATGGATTCTTTTCATTTTATGTTACCCTACACTTAAAAATGTTCACACTCTGATAAACTTGGACATGTTTTGCCATGTGTTTCATCAGTATGGCTAAATGGGCCTGAGGTGTAATTGAGAAGGGTTTTCACTTATGTTTTCTTGCTTTTGATGAAATTTCTAATCTGTCTGAGGAATATCCAAATGTGTTTCTTGTTCAGCTTGCTGATGACCTGCATACTGCAGTTATGAAATATTTCCTCCCATTCTTTACTCTTGTACATACTATAAATTAGCAATCTGTCCAAGATAGTTTGGAAAATCAGCAGCTTGTTCAGCTCATTGCAATCTTCAGCCAACAGAGCAGGTATTATGTCAGAATCAGTATAGCCTCTCACTTAATGCAAATCTGTTCTATATGCTATGTTAAAAGGTTATTATTGTATTTGACAAATGTGTAAAAAAATTAAGGTTATATATGTATATATATATACAACCTTAATTTTTTTTACACATTTGTCAAATACAATAATAACCTTTTAACATAGCATATAGAAAAAAAACTACTATACTAAAAAAAAACAGAAAAGCAGGAGCCACCCTCTGCTGGAGAGATCAGTACAGATATACCTGCAAACAAGACCTGGAAAGTGCCAGGAGTTGTTTAGTATTTTGCAGTAATCCTGCTAGTTTAGCAGATGGGGAAGATCTCTTTAGATGACATACAGAAAGGAATTCTGTTAAGAAATAATTTCTTGGAAGGGATACATTTTTCTTGTATGTGACAGGTGGCTTATAAATAAGACTTCTGTCTTTTTGAATTTTTTTTTTTTAGGCATGCTGTTATCAGCATTTATTTCAAGAGCAACAGTATTACACCAGACAAATCTTCATGTACTGTATTTCTATTATCACAAAACAGTGGAAAATGGTGTAAAGTAAGAAGAATACATTAAACATTATGCACAAATTATTTACTTTAATAACCATTTCACGAACTATGCATCCTAAAATTAAACACAATACCATGAAATGCTGTTCTAAACATATGAATAATTAACAAAATACAAACTAGAAATATTTAAAAACTGAATATTTGTTTTACATTGGGTCATGATTCTCAACACCTGAAGCTGGTAGGCTATTTCTATCACAAATAACAAACATAGAATATAGTTCATTACCTGCACCAAATTAACATTATTCTGGACAAAAATTTGTAATCACCTGTCAGACAGCCTTGGACTCATAATCCCTCCTAACCCATGAACAGCTGTGTTTGGGGTTCTTCCAGAGGGGTTTAAAGTGGAGAAAGACAAACAAATTGTGATTGCATTCACTACACTGTTGGCACGCAGACTCATTCTGGTAAACTGGAAGAATCCAAAGTCTCCTCTTTTAAGTCAGTGGGAAACCGATGTGTTATATTATTTGAAATTGGAAAAAATCAAATACTCAGTTAGAGGATCTGTACAGACCTTTTTCAAAACATGGAAGGATCTAATCAGTAATATTTTAAAATAAGTTCATAAAGCACAGAGAATTTTTTTTTTTTTTTTTTTAAATTAGGTATGTTTACATGCCTTAAATTTAACATTATTTGGCTTGCTCTCTCTCTCAGGGGTGGGGATCGATCTGTTCTTAACTCAATTTTTCTTTTTGTAAAACCTTGATTGCTTTGTATGGATTGTAATAAAATTAATAAAAATTAAAAAAAAAAAAAAATGAAAAAAAAAAAAAAAAGAAAAAAGGAAAAAAAAAAGAAAAAAAGGAAAAAAAAAAGAATATAGTTCATTACAAGGCTAACATAACTTTCTCAAACCTGCTTAATCAAGCCCAGAGTCACACTAGGTCAAAGTCTTTCCCAGCAGCATGAAGAACTAATCCTTAAAGTGACTCCATTATATTCCCTAGTCATACATACTCAGAGACTCTTGCCACAGTTTGACAGTTAACCAGATGTTTATGTCTTTGGGATGTGGAAGGAAAAATGAAGAAAAACAGGGAAAAAATAAGGGGACACAGGATGAATGTGTAAACTCGACATAATTAGAGCCCCAGGTGCAGAACTGAAACATTGATTACAAAGGTTTGCTTTGAAAATTATAACAAATACCTGATTATGTTGAAATACAACTATAAATTGTGAAACATTTCATTAAAGACATGTGATTTCAATGCGCATTTATGCTTTCAAAACGACAATACCATGAAATACATGTAGCATCTCAAATTGCGTTCAGGTCCTTGATGCTTACCTACATAACAGTCAGTGGGTCAGCGCCTACAATATACATATGAGACAGAAAGATACTTGTAAGGTCCTGTGCTCCTTCTCAACCACTAAGGTCTGCTGATGCCACCCTCTGTGCAGTATTACATCTCAGTCCAGACTTTAATGAGTAGGTCCTAACTGGTGGAACAGGCTGTCCATCTCCATTTGGAATTCTGACTCCATTAATATCTTTATGAAGAGTTTGAAGACTCTCTTTTTTGGGGATTTCTGTCTAACTGATATTATCTGTTTTGGTTTTTATTATTTAGGAATTCTAAGTCACTTGAGTTCTGCACTTGTGACAATCTGTCCTGTAACACTTGCTCCCAAACATGTCCCTACACTGATAGTTCCTTGATTATGTTGACCTTTTTGTCAGTCACGTTGGATAAAATTCTCTGTTAAGTAAATACATGCAAATTTAAAATAAAGCAAATGACAAACCAAATTAATAGCCATAGCAATAAAGAGTGATGAGATGCTTACTTATGAAGCAGTGATGATGTTTTGTCTATGATTACTAAAACTCTAAACAGTTTTTGTAATGCATATAAAACTGGTAAGTTTTTCAAAACATAGTAGATTCATCCATTACCAACCCACTATATCTTAACTATAGGGTCACGGGGGTCTGCTGGAGCCAATCCCAGCCAACACAGGGCACAAGGCAAGAAACAAACCACAAGCAGGGCGCCAGTCCACTGCAGAACATAGGAGATTCATTTTCTGAAACCGCACTTTCATTTTGCATTTAAAAATCACCATCATTGTAATCTATCAAAACACAGAATGGGAAGAAAACTCAAAATTTAAAATTTAAAAACAAGATCCCCTATATTATTACTGGAACCCAATCCAGGATTGCTTCCAGGCTCATGCCCAATGGAGACAGGATCAGTTCCAGCCCATTGTAACTCTGTAATTGTATTATGCAGGTCTATATACATTGGAAAGAACTGCAGAACTAGAAGTGTGCAATCTTGCTGGGTATACAGTATATAAAACAAACTTAATACGTTAAGATACAATTTTTTTGTTCACCAGAAAAAAAAAGAACCTACGAATCTAGTATAGTGACTTTCATGACAATATGGCAGTTTTCACAATCACAATGTCAAATGTATACAAGGTGGTTGTATTTAATTAGATTTTTTTAATGTACAGTACAGACTTTAACAATGGTAGGATTAAGTGTGATGGATTCACTGCTTTGCGCCCAAGATCAGAAATATCCATGCTGCTTACCTTATAGAGTAGTCAGTGGGTCAGCACCTATTTTGCATTTTAGAATCACCATCATTGTAATCTATCAAAATGCAGAATGGGAAAAACACTCAACAATAAACTTTTAAAAACAAGATCCTGTACATTTTTACTGGCACCCCATCCAGGGTTCCGGCCCATTGCAACTCTGTAATTGTATTATGCAAGTCTATACACATTGCAAAGAGCCATGCAACTAAAGACAGACTTGTGAACTGGAATTCAAAACCAGCAGGAAGGCTCTAATAAGGGTGGTTTCCCTTTAAACAAAACTCTCATTACTCTGAGATAACACTATACATTTTTACATTTCTTTAGGGATTTATTTTTAGATATCTAAAACCAAAGATATTCTTACAAAGTACTCACTAGTCTGATTCTGACCACACCACTCTTATTTATAGGTGATGGATTTATTTAATTCTTGTACATACATTTTAAGCACCTTTCAACTGCACATGCTGCTTTGCAGTTAGGAGACCTGGGTTCACTTCCCGGGTCCTCCCTGTGTGGAGTTTACATGTTCTCCCTGTGTATTTGTGGGTTTCCTCCGGGTACTCCGGTTTTCTCCCATAGTCCAAAGACATGCAGGTTAGGTGCATTGGCAATTCTAAATTGTCCCGAGTGTTTGCTCGGTGTGTGGGTATGTGTATGTACAATACAATACAATACAGCTTTTTTTTGTATAGCCCAAAATCACACAGGAAGTGCCGCAATGGGCTTTAACAGGCCCTGCCTCTTGACAGCCCCCCAGCCTTGACTCTCTGAGAAGACAAGGAAAAACTCCCAAAAAACCTCGTAGGGAAAAATGGAAGAAACCTTGGGAAAGGCAGTTCAAAGAGAGACCCCTTTCCAGGTAGGTTGGGCGTGCAGTGGGTGTCAAAAGAAGGGGGTCAATACAATACAATACACAGAACAATCCTCAATACAGCATAAAAATAAAAATTTTAGAAGTACGGAGCAGAGTTGAACAGTAGATGATATCACATAATAAGATTTGGATATTTTTAGAGTCCTGGAGACCTCATCCATCAAGCTGCCTCCCCATTTGGCCATTTTACGGCTGAAACGTTGCTCAGCCAGCCAATCCGATGAAAGGACCCCTTTTTCCCATGATTCCTGTGATCCTCCATCAGGGATGACTTTACCACAGGCAGGCAAACAACTTGGCAGGCAGGCCATGGCACCAATTTCCACATTTGAGTACCGAGAATAGAAACAGAATAGGTGAGGGATAGTATTCAATTATAGCAATCATGTTACTTATGTTTTAGTGCTAATGACTAACAACAGAGATGCAGTCTGTACCGTTAATCAGCAGCTCTAGTCAGAATATGCTAAACTGAAGTAGTGAGTCTTCAGCCGAGATTTAAAGGCTGGGACCGAAGGGGCATCTCTTATAGAACCAGGAAGACCATTCCACAGTTTAGGGGCCCTGTAACTAAAA
Organism: Polypterus senegalus; assembly: GCF_016835505.1. Taxonomy (NCBI): domain Eukaryota; kingdom Metazoa; phylum Chordata; class Cladistia; order Polypteriformes; family Polypteridae; genus Polypterus; species Polypterus senegalus. The sequence continues at coordinate 66,398,462 of NC_053170.1, read as the reverse complement.
GCTCGACCTCCCACTGTTATTTTATTAATCCTTAGAATCATAAGCAGACCGGCATCTTGAGATTTTAATGTGCGCTCTGGTTTGTAAGTCATGATAAGTTCAGACAAGTAAGCTGGACCTTGGCCATTTAATGCTTTATATGTTAAAAGGAGGATTTTGAAATCTGCCCTAAATTTAACCGAGCCAGTGTAAGGATTTAAGAACTGGAGTTATGTGTTCATATTTTCTTGTTCTTGTAATAATTCTTGCAGCCGCATTTTGGATTAACTGGAGGCTGTATAAAGAACAGTTTGAATAGCCATTGAACACCGCATTGCAGTAGTCAATCTTTTTAGAGATAAATGCATGAATTAATTTCTCAGAATCCTGTTTATTTAGAAAGCGCCAACATTTTTAAGATGGAAGAAACATGTTTTGGACGACTTTGTAATATGTGCTTTAAATGACATGCTAGAATCAAAGATAACTCCTAGATTGCGGGCTGATTCAGTAAAATTAATTGGGATTCCAACTGAGTTAAATGATGACAAAATATTGCTGTGATCAGCATCATTCCCTCCAACAATTAACATCTCTGTTTTATCTGTATTTAAAGACAAGTAGTTCTCATTCATCCACTGTGATGTGCCCTGCGGTGTACTGGCACCCTGCTCAGGATTTGTTCCCTGCCTTGCTCCCGGCGTTGGCTGGGATTGGCTACAGCAGACCCCCCGTGACCCTCTAGTTAGGATATACCGGGTTGGCTGATGGATGGAAAATGCAACTTAAGTATGAAGCTTTCAGACAAATGTGATTTGTGTATCCAGTGAATTACCGTAACTACATTAGGTAAGGCTTTGCTTCCCCAATCCCAACCATTTTATAAAAGCACACAAAAATCCAACTTTAACCATTCATGAGATTCAAATACATACATTTCCTGAATCAGTTATAATAAACAATTATTTAAAAAAAAAACAGAAAGACAAAAATGAAATAACTGTGTCTCATAGAAATTACTGAATTATATTTTTCACCCAGTTCACCCATTCATAATCACAGGGATATAAAGGGAAATAACCATGGAAGTGATACTAGCCCAATAAAGACCACACTTACTCACACACCCACAGTAAACAACAATGGGCCAATCTGGAGTTGCCCCTCAATGTAATAGGCACCTTATTTGAAGTGCAAAGGTACACAAATATGAGCAGAGTATTTGAACTTTACATAGACAGTGACATGGACCTGGTATCTGTAAGGTATCAGCTCTGACCACTGCACCACCCTTTACTCACACTAAAAGCATGTAATTATTATTAATAATACCATACCATACCATACCATATTTATTTGTTGAGCGCTTAAAAACACAGCATTACAACTGACCAAAGCGCTGTACAGTTACAACAAGCAGGACTAAAAGCAAAATATTAAAAATAAACATTAAGAGAGAATTAAAACAGAGATACTAAAAACAGGTCAAGGGACCAAATAAAATAGAGAAAATAGCAAAAGACAAGTGGAAAATGAAACAGGTTAAGAATTAAAAGCCAATGTGAAGAAGTGCATTTTTAGGCGAGATTTAAATGTGGCGACTGAAGCGGCTTGCCTAACCACTAAGGGCAGGGAGTTCCAGAGCCTGGGTGCACAGACGGAGAAAGCCCTTTCACCACGAGCTTTAAAACGTGCCTTGGGAACGGTTAGGAGCAGCTGATCTGTGGATCTAAGAACACGAGGGGGATTGTGACAATGGAGCAAGACACTCAAATAGGCGGGGGCTAGACCGTTTAATGCCTTATAGGTTAGGAGGAGAATCTTAAAATCGATTCTGAATCTAACCGGCAGCCAGTGAAGGGTTTTCAAAATTGGTGAAATGTGTTGGATTCTGCTACTTCCAGTTAGAAGCCTTGCAGCCGCATTTTGAGCCAGTTGGAGTCTAGAAAGTGTGGCTTTACTGATACCAAAAAGGCAGGAATTAGAGTAGTCAAGCCGGGACGTAATGAATGCATGAATTACTGATTCCAGGAGGTGGTTAGAAAGAATAGGCTTGAGTTTGGCGATTCGCCTTAGATGGAAAAAGCAGGATTTTACTGTGCTGTTGACTTGAGCATCCATTTTCAGGAACGTATCCATTTTGATTCCAAGATTGGAGACAGACGAAGTTACTGGAATGGGAAGAGAAACGAGGCCAAGGGGTGGAGCCTGTTTGCAGTCGGGACTAAAACAATGACCTCGGTTTTGAATCGTTCAGGTGAAGGAAGTTTACAGCCAGCCAGTCCTTAATGTCAGATAGGCAGTCGAGGAGAGGTTTGGTGGAGTCAGTTGGCTTGAGGGAGAAATAAATTTGGCAGTCGTCAGCATATAGGTGATATGAAATTGCATGCTTTCTAAAAATTGCACCTAAAGGCAGGATGTAGATTGAAAAAAGTAGTGGCCCTAAAATGGAACCCTGGGGAACCCCACATGGGAGTGGGACTGATTCAGATGAAAATCGTCTAGCATGACTCTGAGAGTCCTGTTGCAGAAATATGACCTGAACCAGTCGAGGGCTAAGCCAGATACACCAGCCCAGGATTCGAGTCGGGAGATCATGATGTCGTGGTCGATTGTGTCGAAAGCAGCAGATAAGTCGAGAAGAACCATAACCACGTGGAATCCTGAGTCCAATGCCAAAAGGACGTCATTTAGGACACGTAGATGCGCGGTTTCTGTGCTGTGTTGGGGCCTAAAGCCTGACTGAAAAAGATCCATTACCTGATGGTCCTGTAGGTGATGAGTTAATTGCTCATAAACTACTTTTTCTAGTATTTTTGACAAGAAAGGTAGCTTGGAGATTGGACGAAGATTGGAAAGAATGGCAGGGTCGAGATCAGGTTTTTTCACAATTGGATGTACAACTGCGTGTTTGAAAGCATGAGGAACTATAGCCGAGGACAGACTACTAGTTATGATCTTTAGGACATCATATCGAATCACAGGAAACACATCTTTCAGCAGTCTGGACGGCACGTAATAACATTAGAAAGCCATTCATAAATAAACTGCTATCCCATACACAGTACATTTCTAAAAAAGCAAAACAAATTGTAATGTTTAATCCCAAATAACCCTATCAAATTATGATAAAAATACTATTGTATATTTAGAATATAATAAAAAAACTGCATGTTAGCATGAAATAAGCTTTATATACTGTATGAGGTTAAAATAATGCCTTATACATTATGTGGTAATAAGACTAATAATAATTTATATAGGAATATATGATTAATTAAAAAAGATGCACCTTTTAAGTGAACAGAATAGCTCATAGGAAATAAGCTAAAGAACTTGAAACACCTGTGAAGAGTTTTCCGGGGACAAAGTAGTCTGAGTGCTGATGAGATATTTGCAAACAGACTGATGAATAGTTTGATGCGTACTATTTCTATTACATGATGAATCTATTGCTTTGTTTCTGTAAATCTTATGTGACCAGCCACTAAGACACTGTATAAAAGTGATGGTGTAAAAGCATTTTAGGCTTTTTGGTTCTCCTAACACAAAGTAAGAGGAATAAATGAAGCTTTTTTAATGGTATTAAAAGTGCTTTCCCATGAGTATCTTTTATTCCTTTTACTAATTGAGTTTATTGATTGACTGATTGAGATTTCTGTTATTAGCCTCAAAGTTGTTGATTTCGCATACTAAGTCCTGTGATCATTAAAGCCTGGACTACACCCTATAAATTACTAACATCCACATTTTATACACCCACTTATCCCTGATGGTGACATTGTGATAATTATTTACATGCATGGCTACAGATGTGGCTGTACCAGACCCAGTTGTATTTGTCCACTAATACCAGGAGCCTGTGTGCCTATAGTCTAGGGTTACTCTAGCTATGTACTTTTTTCCTCTATAGATGCCAGCCATATTACTATGTTTCTATTTCCTGTTTTCATTGATCTTTGAACCCAACATTCTATAAATTGCTTCTAACCTGGTATCTGGTACAAAGCAACCCACAATGGTCACTACACCATACCTCCAATGGAAGAAGGAACAACTTATAGCTCTCCTGGGCCTATTGCACTTATCTTAATTTATTAGGCATTGTGAAAGTTAAGGCACAATTTGGGGCTTTTCATCTTCATCACAAAGAAAAAAGAACCTAGGAGGATAGTGTAGTGCCTTTTTTGACAATATGACAGTTTTCAGGATAAAATATGTACCTTTTGTTAAATAGAGCACTGCAAGTAATATGGTAAATGAAAAAAAAACACACATTCTCAAGCATCACTTATACATTGGCTGAAGCAGCACTATGGACCATAACAATGTGATCATGCCATTTGCATGAATTTAGCTAATCCTATTAATCAAGAACCAAATACTTTTGAGAGGTCTACAATCTAATATTTTGTTATCACTGAGTGTAAAAGTTGTGCACATGACGTCACATTTAAGTGAAGTCATTTCTGTTTTATTGAGCGTACCAACTGTAGCTGTCATGGGTTCATTTGTAAAGTTGTACAGTGGAGCTGAATAAAAATACAATCAATGTTTGATAATTCTTTAAAGAGAACAGTTAAGACTTAAAGAACCAGAACTGCAATGCTAGTAGAGTGGAGGGTGTCTAAAGTTTTACAAGAATTCCCCACATTATAATCAAAGTGAAGCATATAATATTATTGATCTTGACTTTCAGAAAGCATTTGATAAGGTACCACATGAAAGGTTGGGCATCAAACTAAAAGTGGAAGTAGAGGGTGATGTTTTTAGATGGGTGCAGAACTGTGTTTCACAGGGGTCAGTGCTAGGGCAGCTGCTATTTTTTAATATATATATTAATGATTTAGATAGAAATATAAGTAAAAAGCTGGTTCAGTTTGCAGATGATACCAAGATAGGTGGATTAGCAGATAACTTGGAATCTGTTATATCATTACAGAAGGACTTGGATAGCATACAGGCTTGGGCAGATTTGTGGCAGATGAAATTTAATGTCAGTAAATGTAAAGTATTACAAGTAGGAAGTAAAAATGTTAGGTTGAATACACAATGGACGATCGGAAAAATTGAGAGTACACCTTATGAGAAGGATTTAGGAGTCATAGTGGACTCTAAGCTATCGACTTTCCGACAGTGTTTAGAAGCCATTAAGAAGGCAAACACAATGTTAGGTTATATAGCATGATGTGTGGAATACAAGTCCAAGGAGGTTAAGTTCAAGCTTTATAATGCACTGGTGAGGCATCATCTGGAGCACTGTGGGCAGTTTTGCTCTCCAGGCTACAAAGGACATAGCAGCGCTAGAAAAAGTCCAGAGAAGAGCAACTAGGCTAAGATTAAAAGAGCTGAACCTATACAGTTTAAGCAAAAGAAAAAGAGGTGACATGACTGAAGTGTTTAAAATTATGAAGGGAATTAGTACAGTGGATCAAGACTGTTATTTTAAAATGAGTTCAGTTGGAGACTTGTTAAGGGTCAATTTCGCACAAACATTAGGAAGTTTTTCTTTACACAAAGAACAATAGACACTTCGAAAAAGCTACCAAGTAGTGTGGTAGACAGTAGGGACTTTCAAAACTCGACGATGTTTTATTTTTTGGAAGAAATAAGTGGATAGAACTGGTGAGCTTTGTTGGACTGAATGGCCTGTTCTCGTCTAGATTGTTCTAATGTTCTAATGGCCAACAATCGGCATAAGTTAGACTCAAATTTTCTGACTCCTCTCTTGTTTGGTCAAATTTCTGTCTAATTGATAATGGCTTTGTAAGGTTCTTATAAATAAGACGTGTAACTAGCTTGTGTTTTGCAATGGAGCTTGTCACTTGTAGTGATCAATTTTGTAACCTTGTTCTGTAACACTTGTTCCCAAACAGACCCCCAGACTGATGTTTAGTTCTTTATGTTGACCTTTTTTCTAATTCATTTTAAATAAAAGTATCTGTTAACCAAATAAACATACAAGTAAAATACTGAATGTTCAGTCTGGATTTAAATGCTGAGAATGATGGGGCATCTCTTACACAAGCAGGTACAGTAGATCAATTCACAGGTTTAGCATATTTAAAATGGTAGTGTGTCTCTCAGCATGTCTGAGCGATGGTTTTTTGTTAAATTCTGTCTTAACTAAAATCTTTTCCTCTGTCCTTGTTATTTTTACGAAGGTTTTCAATTATGAAGAATTTATTTTTTACTTTCATTTTGTGTAATTATTTTGGTTTTAGAGTATTTATTTTAGTTTAGCATTTTATTTTCAGTATTCCAAGTTTCTTCACAGTTTGCCACCATTTTGAGCTGCTTGCTGCTAGGGGATATGTGCTAGAAGTTGAGACTCATGACATGATCGTCATGCTGATATTTATCGTTCTTCAGCCAGAGTCCAAGATTCTGTGCATTCTCAAAGCAAATACAATTAGCAAGCTTCTGGAAGACCTAGGGATTTTAATCTACGTTTGTGTGTTCTTTGATTACGAGCAGAGTTTAACATGTTGGGTTTAGTGTGCTGATATTTGCTTCTTCTAGTTTGACTTTGGCATGTTTTGAATATTTTTGCAGTTTTTGACTTTTGCTTTGTCTTTAGACCACGTTTGGTGTTTCTCCCATCTCTCGATAAATTCAATATTTTTCTTTACTTCTTTTTATTTCAGGCACAACAGCTTTGTAGTAATTTGGATAAAAAAAGCGCACAAAACGTTTTATCCCAAAATTAGATTTAGATCTTTAATATGCTTACAGTGAGGATGTCAAATACCACCAGCATCAAGTGACTAAACATTTCCAATTGGAACCTTTAGGAGAGCAACATCAAGTCAATGTAATTCAAGCTGTGGTATATATGTACTTAAATGTTCTCTAAATAGAAACCAAACCAATTAAAGATTTTGAAATTGTAAATTTATTTGGAAACCAGTGCAAAGATTTTGCAGGAGAAATTATGTGACCATACTTCCTAGTTCTTTTACAACAGCATTTTGAATCACCTGAAGGCTGTAAACAGTATGACTGCTTTTGAATAATGTATTACAATAGTACATTCCTTAAGAAATGCATGGATGAATTATCTTTTCTTTGTGTCATAAATACTAAGACACTGCCTTAACTTTCACATATTTTAACTGGTATAAAAGCAGGCTTTAGACTGTGTTACAATGTGTGTGTGATCAAAGATCAGGCTAAAGTTGAATGCTGATAGAGTAAGATTAATGCTTAGACCTGGGCAGTAGAAGTAGTGGTCCAATGACTTCTGCTGGCCGTGTTCCTTGGCAGTTCAGAAACTGTTTGCTGTGCTGCGTGCAACTACAATGAGTTATTCCCAAAATACTTAGTCCTTAACATGGCAGTGGGTGACCAAGATGCAGAGGATGAGAATGCTCTGCTATCCATGATGCACAGTGAGTTCAGGAAAGATGACTGCCACCACCACTAACACAAAAACCTTCATTTGCTTTTGCAGGGTGAGCTTGAAAAGATGATTGAAGGCTGCAGTCCTCTAGGCTGTTAACTCTGATGAAAGCAAAGGTACTGAAGGTTTTCAGGTTCTTCTGCTGTCAGCTTTTCATAAAAATCTACTTTGTTAATTCTTGTTCGTCCTGATATTCAGTTAAGAGAAAAAAGGAAGCCCACCATGACACAAGATGGTAATCCAAACCATGTTTGATAGAAACTTTATGTAATGTAATAGAGATCAAATACAAAAGTAATCAACACCCTATTTTATGGTGAAGAGTTAAGGCAGTTTTATTTCTGACACTAACATCTTGCATTTCTCTAAGGCTCTGAATATCAAAACCTTTTCTTAAATGTGTTTTTACTTTTTAATTCTACTTGGCAGGGAGTAGGGGATGGTAATTATGGTGTAAAGGAATCTATTAAAGGTAGTTGTATCATCTGGTAGCTTTACTTAATATATTAAACATTGTCAGATGTTTCTAATTTCTGCCAAATACTCTGCAGCTTTTTATTGTTTTGACCAGAAAATGAACAGATAACCATGATCTCATTTCCCATATAACAGTAAAATTGTGCTCTGAATATACCATCAAAAGGCCATTGTTTTAAAACTGTAAGTTAGTCAGTGACACTTTGAGCAGTGCCTTCTGACGTTAGTTCAGGGGCACTGCAAGAACTGAAAGATTTTATTCCCATCAAATTCACAATCAAAAGCCAAGTCTTACCATGAAGAGAATTTTTTTTAGTCCCCCCCAAACTCCCCACCCAATTTTTTGTTTCAGAACATTTTGTTATGTTAATTATATCGTCACATGTATTGAGTAGAGTGAAATTCTAACTCTGAAACACTAATCAACATGCAATCACATTATGAGTACAACCACACTACAGGGCATAAAATGAATATTAGGGGGAAAACAGGAAGTCATTCTCCAAGGTGGCATTCACCACTGAAATGGGATTGTTTTGTTCATCTATCCACCAATTTTCTTAACCCATTTATCCAGGGCAGAACTCAGGGCAGCCGGGGCCAATCCCAGAAATCATTGGGTGCAAGGCAGAAACAACACCTGGACAGGGCACCAGTCTGTTCAATTGCACAAAAAACTATTTCAGTACTCTGTGCAATTGACAGATCAAAGTAGCTAAAAGGTACTTCATACAAAGACGCAACTGCACTTTGACTAGCACTTGCATGACTAAGAGATTTTTGTAGACTAATAGATGAGTATATATCTGACAGACTGCTATTGCTTTAGTGATTTTCATCTCTGCTGTTCCTGGGGACTTTTCCTGTTGCTGATGGCAAATGAGGTGTCTTTGCATATTATTCAAAAATACAGCAGTGGCAACCATCTCCCCATTTGTCTGTTGAAAGATTCACTTTCGTCTCATCTTCTAGATTTGTATAGCTCAGGTGTTCATGTTGAAAGTGAAAGTAAACAACCTGGAAAAATATTCACTTATTGATATAGTCTCTATGTGTTGTACAAGATGTCTTAATCGTGAGTGTTAAGGCAAATATTTCTTTAAAAAACAAATACATTCTGTCAGTATCGCACGTTACTGTGCTCTTTTAAACAATTTTGGGCCATGTATTGTAAATTTGTTTAAAATGAAAACAATGTTACTGTATATCCTTTGGCTTTTACTTTGACAAAATTATTAATTTCAAGTTACAAATATAAAGACAATTTTTTGAAAAATGGATTGAGTTATTTGGTAATGTTTGCAGTTTGCTTGGTTCTATTAATGCTTTAGAATCAGTGAACAGATGAAAAAATGCCACTTTGAACGTCAGCCATTAAGACGCTCCCAGCACGGACCTGCTACAGTGTCACTTCCTCCAATTGCTTTCCAGTTTGTTTCAGGCCCGTCATGCACTTGAATATACAGCAAGGGAAAAGTCTCAGATGAAGAACAAAGCAAAGTTGAATTATTATGAATGCTTCACTGCTTTATTTTTGTCTATAAGAGGTCTGGACAGACATAATGAAGTGGATAGCGAGATTTCCCTTTTTTCAAACCATTCAAGATGCGGTTAAGCGTTTAAAATAATGAACTCAAGGAGGAAACGCACAGGTATGGCAAAGCAAAAGAATTCCTTTTTTGAGTTATACTTAATGTGGACAGCCATTTCTTTGTTTCAATAACATTGGAATTCAGTTTGGGAAAGTCTGATTAATTATTAGAAATTGGTATTATTTACTGTACAGAATGCTACCTGCTATGATAAATTTATTCAGCAGGTTTAAATTTGTACCTACTGAACACTGCAGTATACAGATTTACAAGTATACAATTTGATGTCCGTGACACCTTTTCTTGATACCACACAATTTTAGATTCATTAATGCTGTAAATGCTTTGCATAAGATTATTAATATTACAGAATAGTGTTTAATGAACTAATGTATTGAGCAGAAAAGAGCAGAGTTCCCATTTCTACCTTTTGTCACCATACAACTGTTGGACCAACGTCCATGCCCTTCAGCTGGTAATGCAGCATGGCCTACTTGACTTTCAGCAAAAATGAGACTTGTGCATGGCACAGCGGGAAAGAAGGATCCATACTTTGAGACTGAATAACAACATATTTATAGCCTGTCACCTCCATAACCTTATTTGTGTCTTTCACTGTTTTAAGATCAAAACTCTTAAAAGCAAAAATCTCAATTAGTAAAAATAAGAACAAATCAAGAAGATGAAAATGAGTTATCTGAATCTAGTAAAATGACAGAACAATCTCGACTGAAGCCTATACATGTATATAAAATAGGCCAACAAGTTAATCATGGTTAACTGCTTCGCTCTTGCATCCTAACACTGTACTGCCCATATAATTGTAGTCTTCCATATTGCTAACTCTGCAAATGGATTCTCCCATGAATATGGCATAAATTCACTTTGCAAATAACTACAGACACAACTGTTATGTGCACACATGGCTAATGGTGACAGCTGGCACAAGTCATTTTAGTGCCCTACCTACAAGATACAATCACCAGGAATGCTATTTCTTAAATTGAATATTGGCAAGCAGAATGCCAAACAGCATGAGATGAAAGGTGCAGGCCAGAATAAAAAAGTTACTTTCAAACAGATGTGAGCCATAAACTGGTTGGTCCTGTATACCAGATGAAATTGTATTGCTATAGATTAAAAAAAAGGTTTTCTGACATGCTAAAATTCAGACCAAGCATATTTAAACATAAATCACAAAGTGTTTAAAACTGTGCATGAAAGAAGAAATGAGAGATGCAATTTTATGTTGGTGTATCAGGTTAATAAAGGTAATGTCTTTGTGTATGGAGATGTTGTGTGAACTGTGTGTAATTCCCCCCCCCCTTTGACAAAATTGCTTAGAGTGGCAATTTAATCTAAATTGGGTCTTACGATAATGCACTGTTTTGTAAAATAACTTATACATGTCATTTTTGAACAGAAAATGCCGATATTTTGAGATTCAACCATTTTAAAAGAAGATCAGTTGGTCACAATAGTTCAGCACTTAGTTGTTCTGCACAACAACCTTTAACCCCTAGAGGGTGGTTTCCTCTCAAAAGATCAAATCACAGTAAACCTTTTGGTACATGTGATTGCTTTTGATTTGATTTACTTCTGCATTTATGTGAGAACTGGCACAAGGGAAAAGAGAACATGTCCTTACTACAAGAAAAATACAGGGTGGTCCAGATCGTCTGGATGACTTTGATTTATGCGGGGACGATTCCAGTTCGACGCGAAGACAATTCTTCATGTCATCAGTTCACACACTTCTCAATGGTCCGGAATTTTTTGGGTGATTTTCTCTGTAACAAACTTAATAAGTTATAGCATATTGAAAATTGCCTAATTAGATCTGGACCACCCTATAGTATCAGGAATATGCAATAAAATGGTTATTTCCAGATCCCTTTTGTTGTCACAAACACTCGTTGGAAACATGGAAAGCACAGATCAATTCTCAACAACTGCCTTGGCTTGAAAAATGTATTTGTTAAGTATTTAGGCTTTTTCTCTCTGTCCCATATCTTCCACTCTTAAGCGCCAGTGCAGGCAAGATTTTTTTATTTAAAGGAAGTGCTTAACAATTTACCATATACACTATGTTTATGAAGAAATAACATCAGCTTGAAAAATACCAAACTAATCTTTAAAGACACTTAAAAAACATTCAAACACACAACTTTCTGAGTTAAATAAATCAAAACAAAAAGTGGCAATTACTTTAAGTATTTGTATATGAACATCTTCCCCTGCCAATAGATGGTTCAGTTCAAATCAACTAATAGGTGAAAATATAATTTTAGATAATAAACCCGCAGAGGGCAGTAATATATTAACAACATGACTTTCTTAATGTCAGCATTTTATCTTTAAAGTTGAAGTTCACTAACATTACAGTAAATAATTACACACGTAGATACAATATTAATTGGATGAATGGACTGGGTAGATCCAAGCAACTATAGGCCAGTAAGCTTAATGTGCATCACAGGTAAATTTTTCTTCTTCTTTCGGCTGCTCCTTAATGGAAGGAATTATCAAGGGATAGATTGACAACACATTGCAAGAATAGAAGTTTTACTGAACGGTCAGCATGGCTTCAGAAGAGGGAGGTCATGTTTTACTAACATGCAGGAATTCTATGATGTATCAATGAAAGGATATGATAAAAGAGAAGCATATATTGTTTATCTTAACTTTCACAAGGCATTTGATAAGGTGCCACATGAGAGGTTGGGCACCCAACTAAAAGGGGGAGTTCAGGGTGTTGTTTGTAGATGGGTGCAGAATTTGCTCAGGCACAGGAAGCAGAGAGCTATGGTGCGAGGAACCAAATCAGAACTGGCTGATGTTAAGAGTGCTCTTCCACGGGGGTGAGTTTTTAATGAATCTAAATGATTTGAATAGGACTATAAGTAACAAGCTGGTTAAGTCTGCAGATGATACCAAGACAGATAGATTAGCAGATAACTGAGAATCTGTTAAATAATTACAGAAGGACTTGGACAGCATACAAGCTCAGGTAGATCTGTGGCAGATGACATTTAAAGTAAGTAAATGTAAAGTATAACACATATGAAGTAAAAATGTTAGGTTTTAATACACAATGGGAGGACTGAAAATTGAAAGTACACCTTATGAGAGAGATCTAGGAATCACAGTGGACTTGTCACGAGTTCCAGACAGTGTTTCAAAAGCCATTAAAAAGACTAACAGAATGTTAGGTTATAATGTGCTCTACACACTCAAATCTAAATGAACATACTTTCTGATATACAGTACCTTCTACAAAATCATACAGATACATTTATATTTTTTTACATTTCTCAGAAGAAAAGTGACATTTAATCTAAGCAGGAACAAAAGTGTTAAATTAGCACTAACCACAAGATGACCTTTGTCTGACATGCAGAAACGTAAATGACGCACAATGCTCATTATCCAGACTGAACTTCTTGTCATCCTACATTAGGAGTTTGTATATTCTGAGCTTGTTTTTTAATCCATGCTTTTTCAGGTTAAGCAAGATGAATAAACCAAAGTTATTCACTAAAATTGCACTTGCAATGGAAAAATACTCTAATGCTGTTGATAATAAAACACATTCTTACTATTACTCAGTAATACCTACTATTACTTAGTAAGATGCAGCATCTAAGATTAAATAATATACTCTGCAAAAAGTAAAGTAGATTGGAAAAGTGATAAAATATGTCAAAATGGGTGAATAATAGAATTTTTTGAAATAGACCAAATTATTTTAATGGCAACTGGAAGAAGGAAGCATCGGTTCATTGTGGCTAGTGGCAATTCTTGGAAGGAGAGTTAGTTGGATTGTGGTTCAAAAAATTATTTTTTTAACTAGATAGGGAATGTTTACCACAAAGTACAACAAATGGAAATAAACTGACAACTTTTCAGAACTAGCTGGACAAAAAGAGCAGTTTTTTAACTCTATAAATATCATGGGTGCCTCTACTTTTGCTTATGTGCCACTGTGAATAAGAGCTCCCACCACATTATTACTGTTATTGAGAAGGTGGACTAAAACAGGTTTTACCCACTCTGGGACCTATGCTGGGTAATGACCCTCTTATTCAATTTCAATGACAACTCATCTATTTGGAGTTTGGTTGTGTCAAATTAAGCTGCAATACATGCTTAAGACCATCTCACTGAATTCTTCTGGAGCCGTGAACATCAGAGTGTTGCAAGACGCCACATCCAGATAAAACTCCCATATACAACAATGTTTCTCTCCATAACATATTTTCTGCAATTTCCAAAGTGAAATATTTATAAAGATTTACAGCTTGTAATTTGTCTACTGCTGCCTGTTATGCTTACTCTTAGTATTCTTTTCTGAAATCATTCACAACACTCTTCAACGTGATACACATTTACATCAATTTTACACTTCATTCTACTTCAAGCCTTGGCTTTCTATTTTGATGCAGCTGTGGAAGTATCTGTTAAAATAATTTCCAACAGGGGGGATTTGACTTTGACTTTTTAAAGAAGATTTCTGTGAAGACTATCATGATGACCATGAGATTGCATATTGCATTCATGGAGTGCAGAAATGTAGAAAAGTCTATCATCGCTTACATGATGAGAACTCAGCTTTACAGTTGTCAAAGGACAGATGTCACATGCTAAGGTTGGGGCACAATAAGGACCTATATGCAAGCCCCAGGTTGTTTCAGGAGGGCCATAAGAAATGTTCAAAGTCTCTGACACTATGCCCTCTAGTGAGTATGACAACAACAGAATTTACCCAGCCTCTCAAACATGGGTTCATAGGAGGAGATGTTGTGGAGAAATCTCAGAAAAAAACAAGCAGAGTGTTCAGAAAGGCAGTGAGAATTTAAGACTTTATTGCACAGCATAGAAAACAATTGCAGAGCACATAAAGCCTGTCAATTCATGAAGTGAGCCCAGAGTGTCCAGAGAGCACAGAATATATTACAATTCTTATCTCCAAATGCCCCCCTTTCCAGACTAGTTTCCCAATGGTTCCCAAAATGGTTTGGGTGATTTTGTGTATGTTATATAGTGTATTAAAGGGATCTCTGTGAGTGCATTTCAAACAGGTTTAAGAGTGTTAGAGAGTGTTTGTATCGAAATATGTTGTGTTTGAAAGGATGAGATGACTGACATTAAAATTAATGTGTGTAAGAATGTAAATGTTTGTGTGTTGAAATTAAAGCTCTTAAGTCTAACTAAAAGAGATATGAGCCGGGGTGTAAAAAGGTCTCCAGATTAGGAATGATACTGTATGAGCAGTTCCACTTTGCAGAACTTGTCATAATCTTAAAAAGACAGCAGCAATGCTTTTAATATTGGAAAGCCTGGTGCAGTTAGCAAAAATGAAGCCTTACCCACAAATTGATCTGATGCAGCAACATCAATGATTATATGCTGCAATAATAATTTGCAATGTTATAAATGACAACAATCTGTGGCCTAATATTGAGCTATTGTTATGTTACTAATAATGCAAGAAGTCGATTCTTAATGAGACTGATCAAAATTGTTTTCTTCATTGTATACAGCTTTAAGAAAGTATCAGGTGCAGTTGTGGTTTTATCTGAAACCTTTTTAATAGTAATTAATAAAAAGGAAAGTGGGTGGCACTGTGGCTAGCTTGACTCAACGCTAGAGGAGACTTGTTCTCTCTGTTGCATAGATTTCCTTCAACATCCCAAACATGTGTAGGTCATGTTGCTTGGAACCTCTAAATAAGCCCAGTCTGTGTTTGAGTGTACACCGCTATGGACTGGCATGCCATCCAGAGAGTAAGTTTGCCTGGTATCCAACTAGGGTTTCCATCCCTGGTTACTCTTTATTGGATTAAGGCAATTTGGAAAAAAATGAAAAACTGAATGTTTTAAATAAACACCACTAATCTCTAATAGTCTTCAGAGACTTTTCATACTTGATTAATTTGCAGGGCTCACAATAATTTGAAGGTTTCAGACATGCTACATCTCTTCCCAAGTGTGATGTGGTTCCTTTACTTATCTCAACAAGGGGGTTTCTGTCAAGGAAAGGAGAAAGGCTGTGTATCTTTAGCTCAAATTTAAAAAGGAAAACAAAACAGAAAAGTAAGACCAATTCCTTCCAAAGGAAATTGCTTCTTTCATCCCAGAATTTATTGACAAGTGAATCACCTTTAATTGTCTTAAATTACCTAGGAGTAAAAAGGTGCTAAAATTAGCATTACCTAGTGGTGTTCTCACCTTTAAACCATTTCTTAGAGTTTCATCTTTATGAATTGCTTTACATAACTTCTCTAGCACAATTTCATTACTTTGATTTCTTTCCTAAATAACAGTGCATAATCAAGGCATTGGGCCACCTGAATTGCCTTAGGGAGCGTGGGAAAAGATTGGTTCCTCATACTTTCTGTAATAAACAACTAATAAATCTTAATTGTTGTTAAAATGCTGTGCTGAAACAGCATACTGCTGACAGTGGAGAGACAGGGAGGGAGAGGGTGTGTCCTGCTTGGTCCTTTACTGATCGAAAGAGACCTCCGTCCCAGTGGCACACTTTATTCCATTTTGCTCACACTTTTAAAAGGAGGGCTGGAAAAGGCAGGCAACTTCAGCACTATGGAAGCATGTCTAACACAGCAGCATCCACACATGGTGTTTCACAGCATTAGAGTGGTCCATCAGCAAGATTCACGCAGGTCATCTTTGGAGTTATTCCCAGGGTCCCCCAGCAGCCGGCATTCTACACATCCTGGAAAGCTCTGAAACAGAGGGGACTGTCAAAACCAATCTTCTTCTTAAGCACAAGAAAAAGCATGGTGCACAACATGCGAGGACCTGTCTTAAAGGTTTTAATTTTTGTAAGAAGTTGGAGATTCAGTAATTTATTGAATTCTGCAACTATGTCTCCAGTCATAACCTTTCACAGAATTAAAGTTTGCTTTGGCTAAAATTGTGTTAGTGGAACATTGTGTTGGCCAGTGAGGGGCATGTAATATACTGCTTAGCCTTCCTGAAAAACAAGGCAGGATGATTACCCCCTTTTGCTCACATTACATATAGAGGCAGTACAGTAAGGCAGTGGTTAAAACTGTAGACTTTGAGATCTGGCATTCTGGGTTCAAATCCCAAACTCGATAACTGTCTGGGTAGAGTTTGTATTTATCTTATCTATATTCACATGCATATGTCTGCTATTGCAGCAGGTCACCTGGCTGGCAAAGCAGTACTAAAGATTAAAGAGGTTGGAAAAATGAAAGTAATAAGAAGTTGACCTTGTATGGCTTGCATTTTCTGAGCAGAGGTGCTTGCTATAGAGATAGTAAAGGTAATCAACTACTGGTTGGCAGCATGTCTCTTAGACATTGCCAGATCTACCATCAGGGTGACTTGGGTGCACACCCTGGGGCTTTGCTTACAAATGGGGCATTATCATGTGCTATTGTTGTTGTTATTTGAAATTAAAAATGTCACAAACAGTATTTTAAAATCTCCCCTTTTTTGATCTCTTTATTTTGGAATCTTTCTCATCTTTCTGACAGTTTTCAATAACAAATTTTCTTTACTGCATTTTCCTGTGGTTTTTATTGTATTTAAAAGGTGAAGCTGATTATTCCACTCAGATAAATTAATGACTGTAGGATATGAGTGTATAGTCATGATGGGTCTGTAAAGTGAGCTTCGTGGAATCACTTGGCTTCAAAAAGACTTTCAAAGTATGTGATATTTAAAGTAAACAGACATGATTACAACAAGGAAGCAGGACACAAGTGTGCAGGCTAGACACTATAAATAGAGAGTAATGAGATGACTAACTTGGGACGTGAAATGTCACCTCTCTGAAGGGGAAGGAGCCTGAGCTAGTGCGTGAGGTCGAGAGGTTCCGGCTAGATATAGTTGGGCACACCTCAATGCACAGCTTGGACTCTGGAACCAATCTCCTTGAGAGGGGCTGGACTCTCTACCACTCTGGAGTTGCCCCCGGTGAGAGGTGCCAAGCAGGTGTGGGCATACTTATTGCCCCCTGGCTTGGAGCCTGTTCATTGGGGTTTACCCTGGTGGAGAAGAGGGTGGCCTCCCTCCACCTTCGGGTGGGGGGATGGGTCCTGACTGTTTGTGCGTATGCGCCAAACAGCAGTTGGGAATACCCACCCTTTTTGGAGTCCCTGGAGGGGGTGCTAGAGGGCATACCTTCTGGGGACTCCCTCGTACTGCTGGGAGACTTAAATGCTCACGTGGGCAATGACAGTGAAACCTGGGAGGGCGTGATTGGGAGGAATAGCCCCCCTGATCTAAACCCGAGCTGTGTTTTGTTATTGGACTTTTGTGCTCATCACGGATTGTCCACAACGAACACCATGTTCAAGCATAGGGGTGTTCATATGTGCACTTGGCACCAGGACACCCTAGGCCTCAGTTCGATGATCGACTTTGTGGTCGTGTCGTCGGACTTGCAGCCACATGTCTTGGACACTCGGGTGAAGAGAGGGGTGGAGCTGTCAACTGATCACCACCTGTCAGAAGTAGCTTCAACTCCCACTTCCGGCAGAACTTTGACCACGTTCCGAGGGAGGTGGGGGACATCGAATCCGAATAAGCCATGTTCCGTGCCTCTATTGTTGAGGTGGCTGACCAGAGCTGTGGCCGTAAGGTGGTCGGTGCCTGTCGTGGCGGCAATCCCCGAACCCGTTGGTGGACACCAGAGGTTAGGGATGCCGTCAAGCTGAAGAAGGAGTCCTACTGGACCCTTTCGTCCTGTGGGACTCTAGAGGCAGCTAATAGGTACCGACAGGCCAAGCGGAATGCGGCTTCGGAGCTTGCTGAGGCAAAAACTCAGGCGTGGGAGGAGTTTGGGGAGGCCATGGAGAACGACTTTCGGACGGCTTTGAGGAGATTCTGGTTCACCGTCTGGCATCTCAGGAGGGAAGCAGTGCAGTGTCAACACTGTATATGGTGGGGATGGTGCGCTGCTGACCTCGACTCGGGACATTGTGGGTCGGTGGAGGGAGTACTTCAAAGACCTCCTCAATCCTATTAACATGCCTTCCAATGAGGAAGCAGAGCCTGGAGACTCGGAGGTGGGCTCCCCCATCTCTGGGACTGAAGTCACCGAGGTTGTCAAAAAACTCCTTGGTGGCAGGGCCCCGGGGGTGGATGAGATACGCCCTGAGTTCCTCAAGGCTATGGATGTTGTAGGACTGTCTTGGTTGACATGTCTCTGCAACATCGCATGGACATCGGGGACAGTGCCTCTGGATTGGCAGACCGGGATGGTGGTCCCCCTCTTTAAGAAGGGGGACCGGAGGGTGTGTTCCAACTACAGAGGGATCACACTCCTCAGCCTCCCTGGAAATGTCTATTCGGGGGTTCTGGAGTGGAAGGTCTGTCAGATAGTTGAACCTCGGATTCAGGAGGAACAGTGTGGTTTTCATCCTGGTCACGGAACAGTGGACCAGTTCTACACCCTTAGCAGGGTCCTGGAGAGTGCATGGGAGTTTGCCCAACCAGTCTACATATGTTTTGTGGACTTGGAAAACTGCTCCGGGAGTATGGGGTACCGGACCCCCTGATAAGGGCAGTTCGGTCCTTGTACAACCGGTGTCAGAGCTTGGTCCGCATTGCCGGCAGTAAGTCAAACCCGTTTCCAGTGAGAGTTGGACTCCACCAGGGCTGCACTTTGTCGCCGATTCTGTTCATAACTTTTATGGACTGAATTTCTAGGTGCAGCCAGGGTGTTGAGGGGATCCGGGTTGGTGGATTAAGGATTGAGTCACTTCTTTTTGCAGATGATGTTGTCCTGTTTGCTTCATCAGGCTGTGATCTTCAGCTCTTTCTGAATCAGTTTGCAGCTGAATGTGAAGCGGCTGGGATGGGAATCAGTACCTCCAAATCCGAGACCATGGTCATCAGCCGGAAAAGGGTGGAGCGCCCTCTCAGGGTTGGGAGTGAGATCCTGCCCCAAGTGGAGGAGTTCAAGTATCTCGGGGTCTTGTTCATGAGTGAGGGAAGAATGGAGTGTGAGATTGACAGGCGGATCAGTGCGGCGTCTGCAGTAATGTGAAAAAGGATCTGAGCCGTAAGTCAAAGCTCTCAATTTACCAGTCGTTCCTACCCTTACCTATGGTCATGAGCTAAGGGTAGTGACCGAAAGAACGAGATAACGAATACAAGTGGCTGAAATGAGTTTAGATAGGGTAAGAAGCTCAGTCATCTGGGAGGGGCTCAGAGTAGAGTGGCTGCTCCTCCGCATCGAGAGGAGTCAGATGAGGTGGCTCGGGCATCTGATCAGGATGCCTCCTGGATGCCTCCCTGGCGAGGTGTTCCGTGTATTTCCAACCAGGAGGAGGCCCCGGGGAAGACCCAGGACACGCTGGAGGGACTATGTCTCCCAGCTGGCCTGGGAACACCTTGGGATTCCCCCGGAAGAGCTAGAAGAAGTGGCTGGGGAAAGGGAAGTCTGGGCATGCCTGCTCAAGCTATTGCCCCCGCGACCTGACTTCGGATAAGAGGAAGAAGAAAGATGGATGGATGGATGGATCGATGGATGGATGGAGATGACTAACAATTAGATTCACAGTTCCAGTCACAGTGAAGTACACTGTGACCTTTGTAACTAACAACTTCCAATGGTGTAAGAGTACTGTTTTGACACAACTGACCAAGCCTCAGTTCCGCTACTTCTGTAAGAACACCCTGCAGTCACTTGATTAAATGCCATTATCAATTGTGTGTTGAATTTGTTTGGCGATGCTCCGTGAAGGTCTTATTCAGTGATTACTTTCTTGACAGTGCGCTTTCTCTACTTCACTATAATAAGTTTATTAATTGAAAACAATTAAATTCTTTAAATGTCACAAAAGCTAGAAGCAAATATTCAACCCTCAGCTTTTTAAGAAGAAGTGATATTCAGACAGCCAGCTGTCTGTCTCACCACACACACTACACACTAGCTGGTACTTAATTTGTGCCTGGATGATGCCTGTGGCTGTAGGTATTCTCTGCAGTTGATACTTGCTTTGAAATGCACTCATATCATAATTAAATGTCCCATTTTCCCCAGTTTCTATTTAGTGTGTCACTTTCTAAATCCAGAAATAACCAAGAAGGTCTTTTTGCTTTTTTTTTTCCCAAAAGGAATTTCAAAAATACAGGGACATTTTTTATCCATGAAAAAAAATAGCATGCTAAACATTTTTTGAAGCATATGGAATACAATCCAAGGTCATGGGAAGCTGGGGTTATCCTGGTAGCATTAAATGCAAAGCAGGACTTGGAAGGGATATATGCACTCATACACACAACAACATTCACATGAGTCAGAATCACAGCATTATTTTCAAAAGTTTCAGATATTTAAGGACCAGTTTGCTGTAAATTTACAATGGTGAAAATGACAGTGAAGTATTGTCTTGTCATTGTTATTTGCACCATTCCAAGGTTAATTGTCACTATTTCGATAATATGAAAGCAACAAACTCTATGGAAACAAATTGACGTAAAACTTTTAATTTGTATTATATTAATAAATACAGCTGAATGACAAAATGCAGTGTCATTGTGACTGACAATGACAGTATAAGACAAGCAACAAATTTAACAAGGAGTTTATTTAAAACACAGAATGAGTGACTGAGTAGGAAATTGGTTGAAACAAACTCAAGGAGTAATGCTGTACATTCCAGAGGAAAGTGTTGACAGGACTGAAGTCAGGGCAGCTCAAGCCTAATACTTGGGGTGGGAATCACTGAAATTATCAGCTGGTTCTTTGAAGGGAGCACACAAGTTAGGAATAAGGACTATGGAAAATGAATAACAATAAGCTAGAAAAGGGATTAATTATGAATTATGATTTTAGGGACTTGAACTTTACTCTCTTCCTTTTAAAACAGATCCACAAAGAACACAAAATGAACACATACATGAGAATGATTTTCATTGACTTTGTCTGAACACTGAACACAATTATTCTCCTAAAGCTAGTAACAAAGCCCATGGTCTACTCACCACCTACTACAAAACATTTAGGATTTTCTGACTCTTAAAACCTAGATTGCGCGAACACATATTTGGCACTTTCCTTCCGAACAGCTGTGCAATCAAAACATTTGTATAAGCCCAATGATCACTCACAACTGTGTTGCCAAGCATGACATACTGCAGCTATGAATAAGCTCGGAGATGACACAATGGTAGTGGGTTTGGAAACCAACAATGATGGATCAACCTACAAAGTTGCTTTAGGGGACAGGGGTCTCCATCCTTATTGAATGGAGTGATTAAAACCCTCAGCAAACCAAAAGAGATTGTTTAATGCAGCACAGAGATTTTAATGCATGACTGGAGCTCACCTTCCTCTACCACATCTCTTTCTCAGACCACAGATGATGAATAGGAAACTAAATATGAAAGAAAAGAGAGACATCTTTAAGAATGATACAGAAGTGCTTAACTACCGACAAGGAAAAAATCAATTGAAAGATCATACACCTGTACACCTCGTTGTATGTTTAAGAGAGATATGGTTAAATGTTATGTATTAATGTAATGTAAGACATAAGATACTGAGGGTGCAAAATCAATCAGTTGTTATTTAAATAGGCCAATGGCAAACATTAAATGCTAAGCCAAATTTTTAAAACAAAAGGGACAAACCAAAATTAAAATCTTAAGTGACTCCTGTTCTCTACACTGTTCTGACTTTATTCTTCTTACAGGCAGTTTTATAGAAAATGGTGTATGTGAAGTCACACCCTAATCAATGTACGCATAGGGATGTTGCATATGAAATTGCAATGGTACACCACAAGATAATTTGTGAAGATTAATCATATAAACCTTTGGTGTGTTAAAGAGTGAAAAAAACTAAAGAAAAAAAATTCTAAAGAGACAAAAATAATGACAAAAATAAATTAAATAGCTTAATACAAGAGAATTAGCAATAGGGTATCATTTTGCTAGAAGATCAGTTAGGAGAGACTGAGCAGGAGCTTCTGTCTATCACCCATAAACAAAAAAAGAAGAACCAAAAAACACTGCAACACCGATAATTGGAGGTTGCATCCCATATTTTAACAACCTGGACTACAACTTCTTGGAGCATAAAAGCATCTACCTAGGATAAAAGGTTTCAATTAATCCTGAGTAAATGAATGGGTTGGTATGCAGTTTAACGGGTCTTATAAACCTACACAACATATTCAATTTCAATAAATCAAAAACAAATCTTGGTTGAAACAAAATGGCAACTGTTTACTATCAAAGTCATTGCCCTTTTATTTATAACTGCTCTGTCACTGGTGAAAAAAGGCAGACAATAATAGTGAAACAGATCAAGATATGAAAACAGAATAAATAGGCTTAGGTCAAAACTAATCAAAAGTACCAAAATAACAAAGACCAATATGTAACCTTATTATAACACACGTGTTAGTCTTTAAAACTTGTTTTTGCTAAGTTAACCATGAAAAACTAGTTTGTTGAATCCAAAATCTTAGACAACAGATGTAGGCCATTGCCACAAATACTCCTGCAGTTAATGGTCAGTTAAACACATCTCTGGCTAGGCTCGCTCTAATTTCCAGAACATCTATAGCAAGTGATGTTAAACCAAGGCAAAGAAAATTATCATAGATACCAGTCATTGCAAAAATGTCCTCTTCTCTGTGCTGTGGTGAAGGAAACATTATCAAGGAAAGAAGATCAGTTCAGAGTGACAGTGGAGGAGCTTCTGTTCTATATGAAGACAATACCTAGAGCTACACAATGCCCATTGTTAATTCTCTTACATTAAGCTATTAAAGTTATATATTTATGAATTATTTACTTATTACATATTTTTTTATAATTTTAACAGAATGCATGCTATTGCTGTCATTTAACATTATGATTTTTATAATATTTATAAAGTTGTGTATTATTGTTTATTGTCCTTTAATTTCTACTTATTCTGCAGTCTCAGGGTTTAGCAATAAAGCATTTTGTTACATATCGTCTGTATGTATAATTGTATGTGAAATAAAAATATAATTTGGTTTCAAATACCTTCCAGAAGAAGATAAGGCAGAATGTCCTGTGGTGGCAATTTTTTCCCATCTCTAAAAAGAAAAGACACTAACTGGTGTTATTCGAAATAAAACAAAACAGTGGCAAAAATATAAACAAACATAATTTTACCAATTTATTTATGATATTTATAAATTAGACTACCACATAGAAACTTTCAAATCATAACTTAGTTTTTTATTTTTTAAAGACAAACAAAACACATATCCGGTTTAACATTACTGAGCTCAGTACAAGTACGGCTGCTGGACATATAGGTCCTAATCTAGCCAGAGGCTAATTTCTGTGTCTTATTTATCATTCAGTTTAGTCAGACATCTCGTTTTCCGGTTTTTGGGTTTAAACTGTGGATTCTAAATGAGCTAACAGGTTGGATTTAGTTATTTTTGGATTTGATAAACTTGAATTCTATTCAACACAACTTAATATCAATATAAACCTCCTTAGTGTTATGTTTATTCACCCCAGTAAAAATAAACCAAAAGCACAAAATTTTAATAAAGAACAAAAATGTTATTACTTGTAACTGGAACATGTAAATGAGTCCACTACAGTACTAATGCAGATTTAGTATATGTGGTCTGTGTGATAGGTTTTTAAACAGTCACTGTTTCAGCAGATGTCAAAAGATTTTTTTGTAATATTTTTTCTGTTGCTTGCGCATGACAAGGTAGAAGGTCAGTGCCTGATGTGTACGACCACATTGACTGTACAGTACTTGCCATCCCACCTGGTCCCTGTACTGAAGTTCCAGATCTACCCACAGCTTGTTTTGCACTGCATTGATACCAAACTTGATACCAAATCATGCCTGTTTGGATGGGAAATACTGTGTTCACAACAGCCTTCTCTTGAAACAAATTAAACTTTTATCAACACTGTAAAAGCTAGTCAGGCCACAGACAGACACGACAACGCAATGTCCACCACACACAGGTTTATTTTACACAAATATATACAACTATTTACAGTTCACAGTCTTTGGTTTTCTCTTGGCCGCCTCTACTCCTGCCACGCAAGCTCCGTCCGTCTTCCACTCGACTCCGGCTTCCTGATTGGAGTGAGACGGCCCCTTTAATCTCGTCCCAAATGTGCTCCAAGTGCCTGACGATGTACTTTCGACAGCACTCCACAGTGTGGCGGAAGTGCTGCCCTTGCACCCGAAAGCACTCCGGGCATAAACCATCCCTGGTCTGTCAGCACCTCCTGGTGTCCCGGAAGTGCTGTCCCCCAGGGAGCAAGTACCGGCCGAGTGCCAAGGGAAAAGAAGCGGCGCTCTCCCGGTTCCTCCTTCCTCCAGGCATCCCAGCGGGGCAGGGTTCCTGGCCATCTATCATAACACTTCTGTCATGATCCCAAACACCTTCTGCATATTTTAGATTCATGCCCAGAGTTTATACAGTTTTAGAGCTGGGTAATTGGCTTCATCATAGTTATCTTTATTAGTGAACTGCAGATCGTTATATATAATATGCTAGCATGGCTGTTCATTTTTCTGTCCAGGATTTTAAATCACCTGTAGCTCGCGAACCGTTTGACCTATTGACCTGAAATTTGGTACACATATACTATATGACGTCTACTATTAGCATTCATGGTGATGATTGACCTGCACGGTTATTCCTTTTTTTATTATTATTTTGTTTTATCGTAGAATCAACTCTCGGCAGCAGCCAGCAGGGCGACCTTGCGGCACAGGCGCCGTTTCCATCTGTACCACTTTCGCTCTCACTTCCTCTATCTCTTCATATCTTAAATCATTCTTGAGGCAGATTGAAAACTTAAGTGCCAGATTAAATGAAAAATTAAAGAAAAAGTATTATGTAATTGAAACACAAACACTGACTTAATCAGTTTTAACACAAAAAGATGGCAACGAAAGAAGACAAGAAGTGGACCACTACGGTGGAGAAAAGAAGAGCTTCTCAGGAAGCAGCAAGCGCATCAACTTCTGAGCAAATGTATCCTAAACATACAGAGAAAGAGTATGAAAAGTATGAATGCTCAAATCAAGTGCATTCACTGCACGTTACCATGTAGTGCGCTGTTACTGGTATAACATAATGCATGAAAAATGACACTCACTTATAACCTGGATTAAAAAGCATGTCTGTAACAACTGGTTTGAGGATCAGTACCATCTGTGGGCTGGTTTACCCTTTATGCCATGCAGTATCATGGAAACTGAAAAACAACCATATGCCATGTGTAGCAACAGGCTGCCAGTGACTGCGACAAGCAAATGGTTTAGTATAATATTTCTGACATTGTTTAGAAGAACATTTTGTTCTAACAGCTATTTTCTCTACCAGACTATCGATGATAATTTGTAAATTATCTAGATAATCATATTCAACAGGCATCTCTAAACTGGGAATATATGTAAGTCAGTGTTTTCCAAACTCGGTCCTGGGGACTACCTGTGGCTGAAGGTTTTTGCTCCAACCACATTCTTAATCAGTGACAACACCTGATAACACTGAGCTCATTTAATTAGCTGGTAATTTTTTTATTTTATTCAACATTCAGAAACGCATAGCAGCATGATTTTACATTTATAAAACATTTATAAATATTTCTGCTGTTGCTATAGATTTAAATGCTTAACTCTTTTTGCTTTCATACTTTTTATACTTTGCCCTCTCTCTATGCAGTTTTCCCCTCTTCATTGTATTTTACTAATGACAATTTAAAAAGAGCAGATCAGACACCCAGGCAAACAACACTGAATAATCAAAGGCTGCAACTACTTTAGAGTCAGACCCACTAATTAGTAAAAAATGGATTAATTAAACAATTAGAACACCTTGAAAAGTAGAATGAAAATAAAGATGAAAATACTGTTAAAAAGAAAAAATACATTATTCCTATATAACTGCTTGGTACATTTTAATATATATATATTTTTTTTGTTAGCAAACATAGTTTTCTAATTTCTATATTGTTCCCTAAACACAGAACTTGGGAAATATCAGTTCACTTAATTAGCCCAGGAGTTCAATTAAAAACATAAGTTGGATAGAACAAAAACCTTCAGCCACAGGGGGTCTCCAGGACCAAGTTTGGGAAACACTGGTGTAAGTTCACAAAGAGGAGGTGCACGCTTCTCAGCAGTAGTGTGAAGTTGACACTAAACACAAATATCATGGAACTTGGCGGATTGGAATCTACAGAACAGTTGTCAGTTGTACTGTCCGTGTCAACATGTGATGACTTATTCACATCGTCATCACCATCACTCCATTTGAGGAATGGTTCAGGTTCAGTTTGTTGTAGAACTCGCTTTACTGCTTTTTGTTTGTTATTGTATTTTCAATTAAAGGATGCCGGTCCCACTCATGAATACTGACAAGTTAACAAATCGGTAGAATGCATAGAAATATTCATGATTTTTTGTAGAATGATGCTATTTCATCCAGTAGATGACAGCAGACTCCTGAGAGTTATTTGGGGCTTAACACTATAAGAAGAAACATTACACGTCACCCTGTGTCTAACTCAGGCTAAACCATATTCACACTGAATTCCAAGCTCAAGTCATGTGGGTTTTAATGCTAAGGAGGTTAATTAAAAAAAAAACACCAAGGTAGAAGTAAATACCAATTTACAGATACAGTAGTATGTAATTACTCTCAAAAATAATTCATATATTTATTATCATGTTGACTTGAACATGCTCAGTGCAAATTACCTGCTGTTAAGAAAAAGAAAAAGCAAATTTCTAATAAACCTGCAATAGGATTATTGCACCTAACTGACCAGACTGAACAATCCCAAAATTAGCTATGTCTAACACCTTTTACTTAATTTTAAATTGACAGACTGAATATGGAAACAGAAAAGCTGAAAGTGAGATAACAGTAAATCCCCTTACAGACAAGAAAAAAGGCAAAAGTCACACTGTGTTCTCTTTTGAATGCCAAGGCTGCTAAGTGGCACTGCTGTATTGACCTCCAATGGACATGTCAAAAGGCCTAAAGTGTAATAACAAGGGGTGATTAATCAAGAATTACAAG
Source organism: Polypterus senegalus (assembly GCF_016835505.1). NCBI lineage: Eukaryota > Metazoa > Chordata > Cladistia > Polypteriformes > Polypteridae > Polypterus > Polypterus senegalus. The sequence continues at coordinate 66,370,948 of NC_053170.1, read as the reverse complement.
TGAATACTCTGAGGTATGAAAAGATTTCAGATATAAGACACGGCCTATTGCACATTTTTCTTATGCAAATTTCAGACACCACTGTTTTCCTATTTGAATAAAGTTATAATCTATTGAAAAGAGAAAAAAGGTAGAAAGAGTAAAATGACACACTTGGGTGCATGTATGATGATACCAGTAAAAGTAGCAGCCTCTAGAAACAGAAAGAGCACTCCTGTACGATACAGTAAATGTTCCCACTCATTTGATGTTTTCCATCACAGTTGCTAAACAATATTTATTTTTTCTCTCTAGATGGTGGAGGAAACATGATGGTAATTGGCAATCAGCCAGAAATGTTTACATAGGTTTCCAAATATTGTGAAGGCTGGTAGGAAGGGGGCAGGTGAAGACAGCACAAAGGTAATTGAGGCCAGAACCTCCTTAAAGGCGGTAAAAGTGAGCCAAGTTACTATCTGAAAGTAATAATCCATAAAGCAGATTTTCCATCTTCAAAAAAATACATCTCGACTCATCTAAAAACAAACATTAATTTATCACGAGATTCTCAGAAAATGAAATAGTAAATAAATAATAAGTAAGTGAGGTCACAATCATAAGTTGGATATGAGAAATCCATGCCAGAGGACACCTGAGGCACTCAGAGTTATAACATTTTCTAGAGCAAACCCTTTATGGAATTTCTGAGCCTTTATCACAACCTTCAGCACAACTTGGCTACTGATCTCAGCCACTCTGGGCAGAATATTTTATTTTACCAGCCAATGACAGGTTAGTTTCTGGGAATATGTAGAGCTAGTTACTGTAAGGGTGCAGAAAGCTTCAGTTTACTCCAGGTCCACCTAACTAGGCAAACTCAGACAAAATGGGCAAAAAGTTAAAAAGATCACTGAGACACTTAAACTGACCCATTATGTTGAGCTATTGATATGTATGTTGGTATTTTTCTAAGAAATCTTGGCATGGTTTAATGGCAACAAAGTGCATTGTGCTGAAGATCAAAAAAAATTAAGTCTGTCAATCAAACTTGACATTAAAAATGACAACATGTGTAATCTTTTAAGCCACAGGGGCTCATGTTTTGGAGAGCCATGGGTTTTCAATGGGACCACTCTTTTCATCAAAGGCTGGTTTGTATCTTTTAATAAACCACAAGTTCTCATTTACTAAGTTCTACATGTCGTCTTAGACTTTTCAATCCACAAGCATTTTGCTTTCCACATAAATGTGTATGGAGAACTTGGCTCTTACTTCATTAAGGATTTCTTTTCAATTAAAAAGTTGTAAATGTAAATCACAACTGTTTACCTAAGTAGTGCTGCTTTTGTTCACAAAATTAGTGTTTGCTCAGTGGTGTATTTCTTAGACGGGGTAATCAGGCTGCGTACCCACTAAAGCATCTAGAATGCTTTATAAATATCAAGGCTTTTACTGATGGCAGGAACCATCAAGCTACTGCCACACACCCTTGGTAACACACTCTAGTAATGAGGCTTTTACATTTTAGCAAGTAATCGCCACTTTTGGCTGCACTGAAGCTCCAAGAATACAGGTTTCATTTTTGGCCTATTAACTGTCTATGTGAAGTTAGCTTCAGTAAGGTATTTTAAGAACTAGATGCTCCAATTTTCCTTCCAAAGAGACATTTACTTAATTTGACTCTGATTAGGTCAATAAGAGTGTTTGCCATGTGTTGGGGTAGCAGCTGCTCCAGGTATGGTTTCCACCAAAACCCTAATACGAAAGGATTTAGACCCTGGCTATGTTCTATTTACATAACCGCGTACAAAAAAGGGGATGACAGATGTTTTCATCTTTTACTGCCAGCTTCTCAAGTACTCTTTTGTTCTCTTGGCCGTTTGTGTTTTCGTCTTGGTACTTATTTTTTTAGTTCCACTTTGTCTAGCTCTTGTTGTTATTGTTTTTGCTCAATTTATCAACCGAGCCTGACCTATGTAACCATGTAACTATGCTCTCTCCAATCATGTCTTCATAAAATACTTAATAAAGCAGATGCTCGTACCCAGGAAGAATTTGATCTTCTGAGGTGGTAAGTTGAATCCAGGTCACATTTCTACTGTGACTGCTTGTTAGTGCCTAGAGAGACAGCGTCGAGCATACTTGCACACCAGTCACAAACACAAGCATTCTTTACTACTGCTGGGGACATGGGAGATAACGGGGGTGGGAGATCAATATACACAACATACGACAAGAGTAGGAGTATTCACTGCATAATATAATAGGGCGCAGAACTTAAAAGAGCTACTGAATTTTGCAATTGGTAAAATCTGAAAACAGATTCTATTGCTATGCAATTATTTCTGTTATACTGTAAGTAATTTTTGAAATATTTCTTAAACATAAGTTTAACACGTTGAAGTTAATAATAAAAATAAGTTAAATACTGCAGAAGAAATATCCTTCAGAGGTAACCATCAAGTTAGCTGTAACACCTGGGCTTGTTTCTAACTTAAAAAAGGTGCTTTGCAGGAGGGCTGTAGGCAGCACATTATTCAGAATTTACATTTTAAACTCCTTTGCACAGGTGGGAATATTATGAAGGCGCTCTGAAGTGTTCTGCAAAGTGGTGCATAAGCTTGCGATTTGCTTCAGTGATAATTACTATTTACAAAACAACACAAATTGCTGAAGAGCCTACCATCTCCAAATTTTTTTGGAGTTTAAGCTGCCTATACAGGATCCCTTTCTCTGTTCTTTCTTGGTATATAGAGCTCATTACCAAACTTCTTCCTTATTGTAGATCCTTTTCCTCTTGACAATAAAAGAGTGACAAATTCCCTCTTTGATTGATCAACAATCGGATTAGAAACTCATTCTGAAAATCACACTAGAATGCCTTGTGAGATTTTCTCAGTAAAGGAGAGAACGAGAAAAAAAATGAAAAAACATCAAAAAATGTGTATATACTTTTTTATTGGATAATTTTCTATAGTGAAGAAGAGACTTTTTGTGAATTTCAAGATGATTCATTTATGAGTTCATTAAATAAACTAAATGTTTTGCACACTCGAGTCTTAAATACTGAGCTGGCCCCACAGCACTCTTATTTTAATTATGGTATTTCCAGTGGCAGCAATATGAGCCTAAGCAGCTCATACCTGTGAGCACTGTGCCATTCTCAGTTTTGCACCACAGATGCCATCTGAGTTCCAAAACTTGTACTTTTTAATGTTTACCTTTAGTCCATTTCACATATGTAGACTATCCCAGGAATTTATCAAAAAAATCCCTGGGTTTAGGGCATGTGTGAACAAAGTAAAGTCAAGTCATGAATCCTGTCATGATGGGGTCTGAACTCCACCGCAAGCTACACTTTTTGTGTATTATTGGCATCTCAGTCCGTTTATATGCAGCTTTAATTATGCTACTATCATATCATGGATTGGGCATGGGAGATAAAAAGAGAAGCCTGTCTACATCTCTTTGCACTAGCATTATGGTTAAGGTTTAGGAGGCAACAGAATGTCTGCGGGAAGGAGACTGTAGGCTGATTTATACTTCTATGTCAGGCCTACACCATCAAAAGTAAGTTTACACTTCTGCATTGAACTGCAGGCACATGCCTGCACACTAGTTGGAGGTGTTTGTAGCATACAAGAAAAATGATGGATCAATTAAAATGCAGGTAGTTTTTGCCCACCAGGATCACTGATCCTCTTGCTAGTCATTTCTACCATAGGCAAATAAATTTGTCTGTCACAGTTTTCCGCTTTTTTATACATTCGCCGATTTCCAAACTGAAGTTAGCCAATATTTCATGCCACAAATAGGCCGCCATGTGATTCTATTTGTACTGTTGTAATGAGGTATGAAATGAATGTGTATATTTTCTAACTTCTTTAACCAGTCTTTCCTTGATCTACTCCATGTTAATTCAGAATAGTGGAAAACAAATGGAAATACATTCCAGGAAATATGTAGTTACCAAACTGACCAATTATAGTCATAGTGGTCTGCAAAGGTATAGCATCAATGCAACGCACGGTCACATTTTTGAGGGAGTGCACATCAGGCTACACCATAGACCACGCAGGCTATGGCACAATTTCAACGCAGAAGTATGAATCCACCTTTAAACTTATAATCTACTAGCAAAATACCCACGCTTCACAGCGGCAAAGTAATGCCTTAAAATTTTTATTAAGAAGAAAATGAAACATTTTTAAACTGAGGGAAAATATACCAATAATTATTTGTTAAGGATCTCTTTGTATACCACATTGTGAGTTCGACCCCCCGGTTGTAATATGACCAAGCTGTGCGCTGAGCTTACTCTTGAGCATGCAACGTACAGTTGGCCATGTGAAAAGTAATCTTGTTTCAAATCTCACAGCTTGGATTGCTGCTGTCATAATCGGTTTGAGTTTAATGGTTTGTTTCAATTACGACAGGATTTGTAGGACTTGTGTTGAAGTGACATTCGGCATCTGTCAGGCGTTGTGAGTATACAACCAGTTTCATCGATAACTTCACATCCAGCTTTTGAGAGTTTAAACATTCATAAACATCAAAGTGTCCACTACTGAAATCGTCACCTGTGAGTCTAAGATGTTTTAAGAGGCACTGGCAGTTGTCAAAAGGTGTAAAATATTTGGCCATTTCAGTACACTTGAAAGTGACAACCGAACAATTCAGCAGCAGCAATCAACTCACATGCTGAACCATAGATGAAGGGCTTAAGCATTTCACTCTTATAGTGCTCCTGTGTAGTATAATTTATCTCCTGTACCATCACCAGTCCACACCTTGAACCTGTCCCAGTCATTCAATACATAAGACACAATGTTCCTCCGGATCAAGAGTGAGCCTGATATGGCCATGCAATATGTAACACAGAGAATGGAAAAGGTAGGTGCCATCTCCGGGCATGGAAACCACTCGATAAGTGACAGTTCTTTGATCGATGGTGATCACCTCGATAGACATGTTAATGGGGGTACGGTTGGAATGATAAAGGAAATGGGTACCTGAGCAATGTAAAGTAAGTCTAAAATACCTAAACAATAACTATAATCGTAATAAACGAACAATAAAACAGCAGAGAAGCCGTGGATTAAATAAAAGGCTGTAGTTATCAGCAGGGAGGCGTGAATCCCGTGGCGAAGCAAGGAAGGGAATGTAGAGACCGGAGCGACGGACGGCCTTATAATGGCAGGCAGCCAACAACGTGGAAGGCGTTGGGAAGGGGACCTAACGGCGTCACACAGTGACCGAGCTGCAGGCTATGGACGTATATACTGTATGTATGTAAGTAGGATTCAGTTAGCATTGGGAACCCGCATACCAAATTTCTTGAAGATGGGCCCATAAGTAAATGAAAAGTTCAATATGGCGGCCGATAGTGGCATCATACCACCGAAATAAGTACGTACATTGGTTTTGGTTGGCGCAGGGAAGCCACCTACCAAATTTCGTGAAGATTGGTCCATAAATAAGAAAGTTCAACATGGCAGATGTTGTTAACCGTTATGACCGTTACGCGTAGAATTTCGAAATGAAACCTGCTTAACTTTTGTAAGTAAGCTGTAAGGAATGAGCCTGCCAAATTTCAGCCTTCTACCTACACGGGAAGTTGGAGAATTAGTGACATTGGAAAGTTAAATATGGCGTCCGACAGTGGCATCATACCACTGAAATAAGTACGTACATTGGTTTTGGTTAGCACAGGGAAGCCGCCTACCAAATTTCATGAAGATGAGGCCGTAAATAAGAAAGTTCAACATGGCAGATGTTGTCGACCATTAGACCGTTATGACTGAATGAAACCTGCTTAACTTTTGTAAGTAAGCTGTAAGGAATGAGCCTGCCAAATTTCAGCCTTCTATCTACACCGGAAGTTGGAGAATTAGTGATGAGTGAGTCACTTACAAAAGTTGGGCAGGTTTCATTTCAAAATTCTATGTGTAATGGTCATAACTGCAACCTATTTTTCTCCATATACTGTAATGGACTTCAGCTCAATGGCCGTGGGGGGCGGAGTTGGGTGTCGCATCGTCACGCCTCCCACGTAATCACCTCAACTGACTGTGAACGCAGTACGTAGAAACAAAGGAAGAGCTCCAAAGAGCGCTGAAGAAAAACGCATACAAGTTTATTCAGAAGTGCAGCAACTGCGGAAACAAAGCACGGTGTAAATCGTAAGTTTAAATGAAGTTTATAGACACGCTACCGCTGCCGTCTGTCATGCCTTTGTTGAATACTTTATTCGCGAGATACAAGTTTAATGAGAAGACATGAGGTATAAACGAGACTTTGGATCACTTTGTAACGGAGTTAAAATTGCTGTAGTGAGAAACTTTTAAGTGCCGGGTCTTAGCTAACATTAAATAAAACCGTGGACATCGCAACATTACACAAGAGAGCAGCTCACGTGAACTGACTGAACGCAATACGAGTGATCACTTTCATGCATCAAACCAGTTCAAAAAACACATTACACAATTGACAAGGCAGGAAAAGAATATGCTCCGAGCTGAGCTCCACAGCTAACGCGGTCTTGTGAAAGCAACTTCGTCATGCTGCCACCAAATACTCACAGAAAAATCCACAAGTTAATACACACGCTGTCTCTAGAGTATCTCCACACTCAATATATTCCTCGCATCCACGTTATACCCTCTGATCTCCCATTTCAATTCAAATGCCTCCAATTTCCAGTACGGCTCTGCTTCGCGATGGCAAGTAATAAGTCTCAGGGACAGACCCTACAAAAGGTTGCCATTGATTTTAGGGAAGATTGCTTTTCTCCTGGACAACTATACGTTGCATTCTCAAGAGTGAGCTTACGCAGCTTCGTCATATTACAACCGGAGTGCTGACAACATGCTATATAAAGAGAACTATAACAATCGTAATAAACAAACAATAAAACAGTGGAGAACCAGTGGATTAAATAAAAAGGCAGCTTCCTTGGCGAAGCAAAGAAAAAGGATGGCCTTATATGTCGTTCATTTATAAAACAGCGGAGAAGCTGTGTAAAGGCTGCTTCACAAAAAACCAGCGGAGCACCTTATATGAGCAGGCAGTCAGCTAAAGAAGGGAATAAAAAAATATCTATAATCGTAATAAACGAACAAAAAATAGCGTACAAGCAGCAAATTAAATAAAGGAAACTAGCCAACCCGCGGCGTGCTACGCCGCATAATCAGGCCGCTTTTTAAATGATTTTTAAGCACAGAGGAAAAAATAAACATTTGAAAAATCCGTAATTTGATAAACCACCAAGAAAAGTAACATTGCAACAATGCACGCCTGAACCAACATACAATTGTCCGTGACTGAAAACCAGAGGGGCGCCGTCGCGCTTTTTCCTTTCAAAGTGAAGGACGGGGTTGAACGCCGCTCGTTCAGTACGCACTGCCCGCTTATGTGCCCGCCCCCAACTCCCTACCTGAGTCGCTTTCGTCTGTGTACAGTCCACACGCACCTGTGAGTCATGTTGACTGTTAATTTTCCAAACACCGCCTCAGTCGGTTTTCACGTTGATTTTTCATTGTTCATTGCGGTTCCGGCTGCTTTTTTTTATATATAATCCACCAAGTCACCAGACCATGTGGGGCTTTACAAAGGGCAGGGACGTAATCAGTGCGAGTGTATGACCCGCACGTACTGGGAATTTCTCGTTCGTGGGGAACAATTGGAAGCCACGGTCTCCATCATGAATGGGGTTCAACGGCTTACTCACTCCTCCCGCGCCGGGTAGACACACGTTGATCCATTCACTGTAGCGCGTGCAGTACCGGACATACAAGTGCATCACAGACCTGTTAATGCTCAATCTCACGTGGCTGAAAGCCACTTGTCCCTCTAAGAATTTGGACGCCGACCGCTGTTGAGTCGTGTAACTATTTAGCAGGCGGTAGTCTCGTTCGTTTTTGGAAATAACCTGCCAAATCGCTCCACCAACTAAGAACTGCCATGCACCACCTGTGGTGTTAAGGGTCCACAGCTCACTGAACACAGGCCATTTTTTAAATAAGTAATCGATGTGCTCGCGGCTTAGTGAGGGGACATAGTGGGCCGCGGGACGATCCGTAGGGTGTGGGCGTTTCTCACCTAGTGCACAGGTGAGGAACTGCCCACATTCATGATTGTCCCGTGGCTAATGCTGCAGCTGCTGTGGCCCTCGTCATTTTAAAAAGAAGCGCGAGTCGGTTTTAGGGGAGAAAAAGAAACGTTCGGGGTAAGAAACGATCGGAGAGAGAAAGGAAAGGAGAGGACGGAGGTTACTGGGAGCAGGAGAGGAAGCAGGCGGTGCGTGAGTGTGGTGAGCACGCGATCGAGCGCTCGTGGACAGCTGCGTGGAAGCTGAGTGTTAGGCCGACACCCAGGCGTTTGTGTTGATGTCGCTCCGCTGGCGATCAGGTAGCGGGAGTGACCAGGAAGGCGACTGGCCGCATAGAGGCCATGGAAAGGCAGCGGAAGTCGGGAGACTTGGTGCTGGAATCCCCAACGTGGGCGACCTGGCCATTGGTTGGAAACCAAGTTCTCGGGACTGGGATGAGTGCCATACGGAGCCAGGGTTCGGGAGGTCTCCAGTCTCGTGCGTTTGTTTCAGGAGGGCAGCTGCAGAGAGCGTCTTGCCTGCTGCTGGGCCCAAACGGGATTAGCAGGTGAGACGCTAACAGAAGAGCACCGGATTTGTTGTTTTTTTAAAACTGCTTCCAAGAGAAGATTTTAACCTCCGATTTTAAGGATTGTTTTTTTCTATATATTAGTTTTACTCCACGTTTTCATTTTGTGGATTATTTAATGAACTTTGAAACTGCACTATTTATTGGAACACTGTTTTTGATTTGTTGACTGCTTTTAATAAAAGCACTATTGCACTTTTTGCACCACCCCTTGCTCAATTGTTTATTTGCCTTCACTGACTAGCTCACTCGGTAACATTATCGACGGTGTTGGGTTCAAGGGTTCCCAAACAGCCATGGGAGCGTGGAGCCAGAACCCACATCGTCACACCACCACCCACAGAATCGAGAAAGAGCTATCAATCTGTCAATCCTGTCTGTGTCCGGGCCGGGTGAGGTTTCCTGTGTTGAGTCAAATGAAGCGAAAGGCTCCACACCTGGTGGTGCCCTTCCGTCAATTCCTTTAAGTTTCAGATTTGTAACCATACTCCCCCCTGAACCCAAAGACTTTGGTTACCGGTTAGCTGCCCGGTCATGGGAATGACGCCGCCGGATCGCCTGTTGCAGGGCCTGCATTGGTGAAGCACGTGAGACGGTAATGAAACAGAGGCACAGGGCTTATTGGTTTTTAAAGACTGCTTCCTTCATTGGGCTTTAACCAATGCATGGAACGAACTAACACACAATTGTCCGTGCGGCGCTCAGGGTGGAACGGGAGGAGAGGAGAAGGTCATCCACTCCGCTCCCTCCGTCATGCTAGTCTGCTGATTTCTCGTTCAGTATACACTGCCTACTCGTGCTCACCTCCAACTCGTCACTCGAGTCGTTGTCGTCTTTGTACAGTCCAGATGCACCTGTGACTCACGTAGACTTTTCATTGCTCTGTGCGGTTTTGGCTGCCTTTCTATATATAATCCACCAAGACACCCGACCACGGTGGGAGGGGGGTGTGTACAAAGTGCAGGAGTATCTAAGAAGACGCATGTTTGTCGCGGATGCGAATTGCTGTATGTAGCGTGTAAAACAGTTTGCTATAGTGCACGGTCGTGCGTCGTAACCGAAAACTTCGTTTTTTAAAGACTGCTCACTTCATTGTGTTTTAACCTCAGTTGTAAAGGAACGTTTTAAGGATCCCATGGGATACCCCTCGCAAACAGTTTTACACGCCGCATATGGCGATTCACCTCCGCGAGAAACATGCCTCTATTAACAGTCAACGTGGGTCGGAGCTACATGTGACCTCTACGACAGACGAATTTAAATTACGCCGGTTTTTCTGTGTCGTCGCGTCCGAGTTGGTGGGCGTGGCTCTGTTAGTTGTCGTCATATCCAATGGTCTTGGAGTTGGAGGGCGTGGCTCCTTCCTGCGTGCGCCATAGGTGTCTCACTTGTCGCCGGCTTAGTGAATCCACACCCCATCCGGCGTGGTTTCCATGGTTGTCTTGCCTTAGTGAATTATATATATAGATGGGTACCTGAACAGTAAAGTATGTCTCAAATAGCTACACAATAACTATAACAATCGTAATAAACGAACAATAAAACAGTACAGAACCGCGAAGCAAGGAGAAACGACGGGCTTATATGCCGTTCATTTATAAAGCAGGGGAGAAGCTGTGTGAAGGCAGCTACACAAAAAAACAGCAGAGCGTCACACTCTGAATGTATTCCTCGCATCACCATTATACTCTCTGATCTCCCATTTCAATTCAAATGCCTCAAATTTCCAGTAAGGCTCTGCTTCGCGATGGCAAGTAATAAGTCTCAGGGACAGACCTTACAAAAGGTTGCCATTGATTTGAGGAAACATTGCTTTTCTCCTGGACAACTATACGTTGCATTCTCAAGAGTAACCTCAGTGCACAGCTTGGTCATATTACAACCGGAGTGCTGAACTGACAACGTGGTATACAAAGAGATCCTTAACAGATAGTTATTGGTATATTTTCCCTCTGTTTAAAAAGGTTTTCTTTTCTTCTTAATAAAAATTTAAAATCAGGGGATTTTGCTATATACAGTATATATATATATATATATATATAATATGTATGTATGTATGTGTATATATAAATGTAGATATATATATATGTGTATATATACATATGTGGATATGTATATATATATATATATGTGTGTATATATGTAGATATGTATATATATATGTAGATATGTATATATATATATGTATATGTATCTGTGTGTATATAACTATACTAATAAAAGGCAAAGCCCTCACTGACTCACTCACTCACTCACTCATCACTAATTCTCCCATTTCCCGTGTAGGTAGAAGGCTGAAATTTGGCAGGCTTATTCCTTACAGCTTACTTAAAAAAGATAAGCAGGTTTCATTTTGAAATTCTACACGTAACGGTCATAACGCTCGATAACGGTCGACAACGTCTGCCTTGTTGAACCATCTTCACGAAATTTGGTAGACGGCTTCCCTGCGCTAACTGAAACCGATGTACGTACTTATATCGATGGTATGACGCCACTGTCGGCCGCCATATTGAACTTTCCAACGTCACTAATTCTCCAAATTCCCGTGTAGGTAGAAGGCTGAAATTTGGCAGGCTTATTCCTTACAGCTTACTTAAAAAAGATAAGCAGGTTTCATTTCGAAATTCTACACGTAACGGTCATAACGCTCGATAACGGTCGACAACGTCTGCCTTGTTGAACCATCTTCACGAAATTTGGTAGACGGCTTCCCTGCGCTAACTGAAACCGATGTACGTACTTATATCGATGGTATGATGCCACTGTCGGCTGCCATATTGAACTTTCCAACGTCACTAATTTTCCAACTTCCCATGTAGGTAGAAGGCTGACCACATCTTCACAAAATTTGGTAGGCGGCTTCCCTGCGCTAACCGAAACCGATGTACGTACTTATATCGATGGTATGACGCCACTGTCGGCCGCCATATTGAACTTTCCAACGTCACTAATTCTCCAAATTCCCGTGTAGGTAGAAGGCTGAAATTTGGTACTTATTTCGGTGGTATGATGCCACCATATTGAACTTTTCAACAGTCTTTGTTACTTATGGACCCATCTTCAAGAAATTTGGTACGCGGGTTCCCAACGCTAACTGAATCCTACTTACGTACATATATACGTCCATAGCCTGCAGCTCAGTCACTGTGTGAGGCGGCATTGGGTCCCCCATCCCAACGCCTCCCACGTTGTTGGCTGCCTGCCTATATAAGGCCGTCCGTCGCTCCAGTCTCTACATTCCCTTCCTTGCTTTGCCACGGGATTCACGTCTCCCTGCTGATAACTACAGCCTTTTTATTTAATCCACGGCTTCTCCGCTGTTTTATTGTTCATTTATTACGATTATAGTTATTGTGCAGGTATTTTAGACTTACTTTACATTGTTCAGGTACCCATTTCCTTTGTCATTCGAACCGTACCTAACATGCCTATCGAGGTGATCACCATCGATCAAAGAACTGTCATTTACCGAGTGGTTTCTATGCCCGGAGATGGCACCTATCTTTTCCATTCTCTTTATTACATATTGCACGGCCATATCAGGCTCACTCTTAATATCTGGAGAAACATTGTGTCTTATGTATTGAATGACTGGGACAGGTTCAAGGTGTGGACTGATGACGGTACAGGAGATAATTATACTACACAGGAGCACTATAAGATTTAAGCCCTTCACCTATGCATCTGCATGTGAGTTGATGGCTGCCGCTGAATTGTTCGGTTGTCACTTTCAAGTGTACCGAAATGGCCAAATATTTTACACCTTTGGACAACCGCCAATGCCTCTTAAACATCTTAGATTCACAGGTAACGATGTCAGTAGTGGACATTTTGATGTTTATGAATGTTTAAACTCTCAAAAGCTGGATATGAAGTTATCGATGAAACTGGTTGTATACTTACAACGCTTGACAGATGCCGAATGTCACTTCAACACAAGTCCTACAAATACTGTCGTAATTGAAACAAACCATTAAACTCAAACCGATTATGAAAGCAGCAATCCAAGCTGTGAGATTTGAAACAAGATTACTGTTCACATGGCCAACTGTACTTGCATGCTTAAGAGTAAGCTTAGCGCACAGCTTGGTCATATTACAACTAGAGGGCCGAACTCACAATGTGGTATACAAAGAGATCCTTAACAAATAATTATTGGTATATTTTACCTCAGTTTAAAAAGGTTTAACTTTTAAGGCAGTACTTTGCGCTGCGAAGCACGGGTATTTTGCTATATATATATATATATAGTGTATATATATATATATATATATATACAGTGGGAGCCACGTCAAACAGCACCACAGGACACAGCACAGCATGACAGGACCATGCACGATCCGTGCATGGAATGTGATCCCCCGCGATGACGCAGTTAACGATGCCCCGCCCCATAAACGCCCCCATGCGCTTTCTAAAAAGATGGTTGCAATGCTGTATAATCCCGCCAGATGGAGCATTGACTGCTTCAGTTAACTGCAGTGTCAGGAAGCCCTATACCGTATCTTTAATATACTGTATAGGCAGTTCTTGTATTGTCAACATAGTTTCATAAATAGATGACGTGGTAAAAAAAACAACAAACCGATTAATAAAACAGATTTGTTAAATCACTCAATACACAACCCATGATGATTATGCTATTTATTATTAAGTAATTAATTAATAAAACTAGTTAGTAAAATATTTTTATTCTAGACTATAAGTGAAGAAAAAATAAAGCAAGTTACAGTAGGCGGTTGATACGACAGCTTGCGTGGTGCAATGCTAAGAACTGCTGATTTCGATCCGTGCTATATAAAATCATCACATTCAAATATTAACAATTCCCACACACCCTTCCTACATTCACGACATGTGTACTTGTTGCAGTGTACACATCTCTCTGTGCTATGGTTCCTATTACACTGAATGAGCACCTGACATTGTACTTTCTTCCCTATATAAATAACATTCGAGTATAGTGCGTCTCCAAATAAATCACATTCGAGCTATAGCGCGTCTCCAAATAAATCAAATTTGAGTTATAGCGCGTTTTTATGTGAAAACAGCATTGTCAGATTTGGGGGGGGGGGGGTGGGTCGTGAACGCGACTGAGAGAATGGAACTGAATTTTAAAAAAAAAGCTAACCTTTACAATTATCATGCATTTACATATTCGTTTTCAAATAATATTGCATTATTATATAGGAGCTTCCCTGTCTGCCTATCATATAGTGCCTTTCCTTCCTACCTATCTATATATCTATCCCTTAGCTGTTTTTTATATATCTATTATACAGTGCCTTCCCTGTTTATTTATATATCTAGTGCCTTCTCTGCCTGTCTGTCTTTCTGTCTGATTGCATATAGCGCTGAACTCACTGCTCTGTACTATTCTGTCCTCTGCATGTCCTGGAGTACAAAAGAAACAGCACCATACAGCAACATGTGCGAACTGGCAAGATCGGGAAAAAACACGCGGTCACTGATTACAAACCGTAAGATGAATGAAAGAGACAATATATGTACATGAAGAGCTGAGAGTCACGTGTGCTTTGTAAACGCTAGAGTCTGTTGAGAGTGTTGGTTTGTTCTGTGGTGTGAGATTTACATTAAAAAAATACATTTTGCTCTTAAAAACTTGGGTTTTGGTTGCCTCTAAGGAACCGTGTGGGAATTTTCAAAGCTTTTTCCCTTTAGAAGGGTTTTTTGCTTTTTTCGCCGCACAAGAGCAAAAGTAGCTGGGTGTTTGGAAGTGCGCTTGGAAAAGTTATTTGTACTTGTTCTTTTTCTTGTTATCTGTATTTGAATTAGCATCGAGGCGGCAGGGTAGAAAGCAGCAGTAACTGATATCGGCATTTGTAAATAAATAACCGCGTCGTCGTAACAGCGATTCCTTAGTTTAAAGGAAAAGAAAAAAAGGCCGCGGCTGACTTCAAAGCAGTAAAAGGTAGAAACTCAGTAGTGCACAGGTAAGCGGCCTGCGTTAAGACACTGATCAGGCACAAGGAGCAGTAGGAGCAAATAAGGTAGTAAAGTTTTATTTATTTGTTTATTTTAGATTAAACAGTCCTTAGCCGTCCAGAGGCAGAACAGTTAAGTGGGCGACAGCGTATTGGTTCATTAATACGGGGGAATACAAACAGTGCGAGTGAAGAGCTTATAAGTAAGAAGAGCGCAAAGCTAGAAGAGACAGAGAAAAGTAAAGTTAACCTCATAGAAAGGCAAACAGCAGGCAGCTGAGAGGGAGAACAGTACAGGAGCTTAAGGGGAAAAGGTGTAAAATATCTGTAGCAGATCTTAGTGTTACCATTTAAGTTAAGGAGCAGCTGAAAGAAGAAGAAATTTAATTTTAAGAAAAAAAAAATATATAGTTAAGGCAGCTTAGTAATCCCAAGTCAAAGTTTTAATAATGAGGCCAGTGCAATGCAAGTCCTGTTGGATGTTGGACTTTTAGATGATGTTTTGGAAGAGCCAGTTGTCTATGAGGGCTACATCTGCAAGAGATGCCAGCTGATCCAGCACCTCGAGCTCAGGGTCGCTGAACTGGAGGAGGAGTTGGCTGACCTGCGTTGTAATAGAGAATTGGCGGACTTGGCCCAGGTGTCCTTTAGAGATAGTGTGCACCCCTAAGGTGGCGCGGAGGAGATTCCAGACCAGACAGGTAGGAATAGGTGGGTCACGGTCGCAAGGCGTAAGGTAAAGGGTGCACACTGTCCGGGGGCATCAACCCCAGAATTAGAAGTGTCTAACCGTTATCATGTCCTGGCGGAGCTGGACGGTGACTCTGATAATTCTGAGGTGGTAGGCAGGGTTGAGGAGCCCCAACGGGCCACCTCAAAACCAGTTCCCAAAAAGAGAGGTAGTGATAGTTGGGGACTCAATCATTAGGGGATTGAAGCGCAGGTGTGCTCCAGAGAGAGAGAGTCTCGACGGTGTGTTGCCTTCCGGGAGCACAGGTGGGAGACCTCCTGGAAGGGTGGATAGGCTCTTGGCCAGAGCGGGTGGATCCAGTTGTCATTGTCCACGTTGGAACAAATGACATACATAAGGGTAGTCTGTCAGTTCTGCGATCCAAATTCAAAGAGTTAGGTACCAAGCTGAGGAGCAGAACTGACAAGGTAGTCTTCTCCGAGTTCTGCCTGTGCCACGCGCTAGTCCAGGTAAGATTGAGGAGATTAGAAGGCTTAACGCGCGTGGCTCAAATCTTGGTGCAGGGTAGAAGGGTATAGGTTTATGGGGCATTGGGACTCCTTTTGGAACAGATGGGACCTGTTCGCGTGGACGGGTTACATCTGAACCGGAGGGGCACCAATGTATTGGGGAGGCGTATGTGTAGGCTAGTCGAGGATTGTTTAAACTAGGGAATGGGGGCAGGGAGTTTAGGACAGGCCAGATTTAGATCTATACATGGAAGAACAAACAATGGTGTAGAAATAAAAATGCATAGTAATGTAAATTTTAAGCAAACACGTAAAGATAGAAGGATTAACACATTAAAAATAGCTTGCCTTAATGCTAGAAGTATCAAAAATAAGGTAAGTGAGTTGGAGTTGTATGTAGCAGAGCACAATTATGATATTATAGCAATAACGGAAACCTGGCTAAATAACAAAGATGGGGATGAGTGTAACATAGAGGGATACACATTTTTAGGAAGGATAGACAGAACAGAAAAGGAGGTGGGGTTGCTGTTTATGCCAAACAGGAATTAAATGTAAGTCATCTTCAGTTGGATGATGAGCCCCATCTTAGTGAGGACATGTGGCTTCGCCTGGAAAATATTAGGGAAAAGGTCTCATTTTAGGAGTGTGTTATAGACCACCCAATTCAGACAGTAATTTCAACACACATCTTTTAGTAATATCAAAAGGCAAGTTTACAGGGGATATTATAGTCATGGGGGACTTTAATTATCCAAATATTAACTGGGATAACCTTACAGATGGAGGAGCACAAGAGCAGGAGTTTTTAGAAGTAATCGCGACTGTTTTTAACACAGCATGTTAAAGCACCAACAAGGGGTGAAGCCTATCTGGATTTAGTATTCTGTAATAATCAGGATAGAATTGAGGGTGTAGAGGTGATTGAACCACTAGGGTCAAGTGACCATAATGTAATACAATTCTCAGTATTTTGTAAGAGTACAGATGCAAAGACTAAAATTGTTAAGTTGAACTTTAGTAGGGCTAATTTTGAGCAGATGCGACAAAGTCTAAGTAGGATAGACTGGGATAAGCTTTTAAATGTGGAGACAGTCGAGGAGCAGTGGAACAGGTTTAAAATGTTTTACATGTAATGCAGGACAGATACATACCTAAATTTGGAAGTAATAGGAAACTAAAAAATCTCCACGATGGATTAATAAAGATTTAAAAAGAAGTTGCAAAGGAAAAACTGCTGTATAAGGCATATAAGACTAATGACTGCAAAGAGAACCGTGAGCGTATGAGAAAATGAGGGCAACCATTAAGAAGGATATCAGAGAGGCTAAAAGACAGTTGGAGAGGAATATAGCAGATAAGGCAAAGAAGACCCCAAGAGATTCTTTCAGTATTTTAGTAGTAAAAGAACAGTTAAGGAGGAGGTCAAGTTCATCAGGAATAGTAAAGGGAATTAAAAGATACAGACAATGAAATAGCAGATGCCCTAAACTTGCATTTTTCTGAGGTGTTTACAAGTGAGCAAGTGGATAACCTGCCAGAGGTAAACACAACTACTAAGGAGGTACTGAGGGATTTGGAAATTGTAGAGGGAGAAGTGCTGCTCAGATTAAATAAGATGAAATCAAACAAATCACCAGGCCCAGATAATATTTATCCTCGTGTTCTTAAGGAGGCTAGTGAGTACATATATAAACCCTTGACACATATTTTTAGGAAGTCACTGTGCACTGGAGAGATTCCAAAGGACTGGAAAATGGCAAATATCATCCCATTATATAAAAAGGGTGACAGGGCAGATCCAAGCAACTATAGGCCAGTAAGCTTAACAAGCATCACAGGAAAATTAATGGAAGGAATTATTAAGGATAAGATTGAGCAACACATGACAAGGACAGGAGTTATTCTGAACAGTCAGCATGGGTTCAGAAGAGGAGGTCGTGTTTTACTAACATGTTGGAATTCTATGAGGAGGCAACAAAAGGATACGATCAAAGTGGAGCTTATGATATTATTTATCTGGACTTTCAGAAAGCATTTGATAAGGTGCCACATGAGAGGTTGGGCATCAAGTTAAAAGAAGTGGGAATTCAGGGTGATGTTTTTAGATGGGTGCAGAATTGGCTCAGACACAGGAAGCAGAGGGTGATGGTGCGAGGAACCTCATCAGAACTGGCGATGTTAAGAGTGGTGTTCCACAGGGGTCAGTGCTAGGGCGCTGCTATTTTTAATATATATAAATGATTTAGATAGGAATATAAGTAACAAGCTGGTTAAGTTTGCAGATGATACCAAGATAGGTGGATTAGCAGATAATTTGGAATCCGTTATATCATTACAGAAGGACTTGGATAGCATACAGGCTTGGGCAGATTTGTGGCAGATGAAATTTAATGTCAGTAAATGTAAAGTATTACACATAGGAAGTAAAAATATTAGGTTTGAATACACAATGGGCGGTCGAAAAATCGAGAGTACACCTTATGAGAAGGATTTAGGAGTCATAGTGGACTCCAAGCTATCAACTTCCAAACAGTGTTCAGAAGCCATTAAGAAGGCTAACAGAATGTTAGGTTATATAGCACGATCTGTGGAGTACAAGTCCAAGGAGGTTATGCTCAACCTTTATAATGCACTGGTGAGGCCTCATCTTGAGTACTGTGTGCAGTTTTGGTCTCCAGGCTACAAAAGGACATAGCAGCACTAGAAAAGGTCCAGAGAAGAGCGACTAGGCTGATTCCAGGTCTACAGGGGTTGAATTATGAGGAAAGATTAAAAGAGCTGAGCCTTTACAGTTTAAGCAAAAGAAGATTAAGAGGTGACATGATTGAAGTGTTTAAAATTATGAAGGAATTAGTACAGTGGATCGAGACTTGTATTTTAAAATGAGCTCATCAAGAACACGGGGACACAGTTGGAAACTTGTTAAGGGTAAATTTCGCACAAACATTAGGAAGTTTTTCTTTACACAAAGAACGATAGACACTTGGAATAAGTTACCAAGTAGTGTGGTAGACAGTAAGACGTTAGGGACTTTCAAAACTCGACTTGATGTTTTCTTGGAGGAAGCAAGTGGATAGGACTGGCGAGCTTTGTTGGGCTGAATGGCCTGTTCTCGTCTAGATTGTTCTAATATACAATCATATACGAAAACAATGAAAAAATGTAAAAACATCATCGCACTAATGCAATATTATTTGAAAACGAATAGCGTCAGATCGGGTTTGAATATCGCCTGATCTGCGCTGTTCGTTTTCAAATAATATTGCATGTACTGTGCGTTGAAACTGCTTCACTGAATAAGATGACTCCTTCTGTAACAGCATCAGCGTGTATTCAAAACCCGATCTGGCTGTTCGTTTTCAAATAATATTGCATGTACTTAACTATTTTAGAATAAAACATACATTTGATTTCAGTCAGTCTGTAGAGCCAGTGTACATTACGGAAGCGTATTAGGGCCACGGTGAAAAAAAAATACGGACACAGTGAAGAAAAAAAAAATTTAATGTCGAGATTAAAGTCGACATGTTGACTTTATTCTCGAAATTTCCACTTTATTGTCGCCAATTATGTCGAGATTAAAGTCGACATTTCCACTTTATTCTAATAGTTTATTTTGTCAGTAGAATGTCGCAAACTAAACTAAATCTTAAAATGAATGTTTAATTTACTAGATTTTCTCAAACCCTGTCATTAATTAATGTAGCACATTAAATGCTTTATATTAAGTGTTCCCGACCCAGTTAAGTTGTGTTTACACGGATTACTGTAGAAACGGAACACACGTGAAATGCGTGTATTCCAAATAATGATCTATTATTTCCACTCTAAAACTCCACTTCACTCCCAGATAATCAATCAAGGCATGAGCTGGGAGAAGTTTGTGCACGCTTTTAAGTCGTTGGGGGGATGGAATAGCCGACTCAGTAACCAGTGGTGCGCTGTCAGATCCGGAAATCTCTGCATGACAGTCTTGTGCACCTTCTCTTTTAAATTCTTGGGCAATTTGGCTTTGCCTATTGTCCCACTCCAGTTCAATGTAACCCATGGGTCACACCTCAGACCGTCTTTTGTCTTGTAAATGAGGTATCCTAATTCACCTTCCAATCCCCACCAGCACACACACTCTTTGTATGTACTGTACACTGTTGCTGTTTGTTAGGGCACTTGGTTATACAGAGTACTTTAATGTATAAAACACTTACTTCCTGGTTTGTTTTATTTTAAATATAGCTTATTACCTTATTCAGCAAAATAAACAATGTTATCTTTGTGTTAATTATTGACGTATTGATGTCTTTTAATTAAGGACAAAAATAGACCATGCGCTTGTGTTTAGGACTGCTGAACAGCTGTGTTCATAGGTTTAATCAACGATAACAGTTAAAGCATTTGTGGATGAGAGGTGTGTGTGTGTGCGCTCCTGCATTTCTCCGTTGGCTTTAACACAAACACATTTGCGCAGACAGGTCTAAAGAACCCCTCCCCCCGCCAAAAAAACACACACAGAGCAATTAGCACCATGTCATAGTCAGGATTCTCCACTGAGGTTTCTCACCTTCCACTCCTTCTAAGTTTGTGTTTGCTCTTTTGATGGAGTTCTTAAAACCCAAAAAATTATTTATACTGAGAAAAAATTATTATGGGTCACATAATCACAAACACAAACTAGCACAGATACATATGATCAAGTGTTTAACTATTGTTTTCATTTGTTTCTATGACCAGTAATAATATTAATAATAATTATTATTGTTAGCCCAACTCTTTGACTATTTAAAACAAAGGCGTCTCCCATTTTTTGCCCATTTACTGTAAGTAGTTGGTTCAAGTAAATGTTTTTTTTAAATACCCAAACAATCCCCCAACAATTAAAACACGCACACACGACTTTAGAAATAAAATGTATTCTTCCAAAACTAGTCAATCGCTTCTTAAAACCGTTCTCACCTCTCCGCCAGTGTCTTTTGTTAATCTAAATGTGCTGATAAAAGAAAAGCTGCAAGTAGCCGGCTATTCCATCCCCCGAACGACTTAGAACGTGCACAAACTTCTCCCAGCTCATGCCTTGATTGATTATCTGGGAGTGAAGTGGAGTTTTAGAGTGGAAATAATAGATCATTATTTGGAATACACGCTTTTCACGTGTGTTCCGTTTCTACAGTAATCTGTAAACACATTTTTAAAACAGAAACGTTTTCATATTGTAGTAGTAAATGACAAAATGTAAGCATAAACTATATAATGTATGAAGCCTGAAGTCCAAATATCAAACACTTTCACAAAAGGAACAAATATAACAGAACAAGTATGCTTTTATTCAAAAATATAACTGCAGAAAAACCGCCTTAACATGCGACATTGACACTTGTTTATCGTGACTGCCTCCGTAGCTAATTGAATCAGCTCCGACTGGGAGTCAGAAGATCGTGAGTTCGATCCTGCACCACTTTGTTTTGAGAAGTAAACTGCTCTTAGTCTTACTATTTTAGAATAAAAACATGCATTTGATTTCAGTGTGTAACAGTGTAATTTATGATACTTGTAAAGGTTAGTTTTTTTATTCACTTTTCATTCTCTCAGTCGTGTTCAGGATCCTTCCCTACCCCCCATCTGAGAATGCTGTTTTCACATAAAGATGCGCTGTAGCTCTGCAGTGTACTTGTGACTGCATTCTCGCATCAATGCTTGCGAACTGAAGTGCCTGCATGCAGTTTTTGTGGCATTACACGTCTATTATTTTGAGCATGCCCATGTCGCTCAAACACAGGAACATATGTTGGTGTACAAGAATAAAAAACAAGTGCACTTTTATTCTAGACGATAAGTGAAGAAAAAATAAAGCAAGTTACAGTAGGCGTTGATACGACAGCTTGCGTGGTGCAATGCTAAGAATTGCTGATTTCGATCCGTGCTGTATAAAATCATCACATTCAAATATTAACAATTCCCACACACCCTTCCTACATTCACGACATGTGTACTTGTTGCAGTGTACACATCTCTCTGTGCTATGGTTCCTATTACACTGAATGAGCACCTGACATTGTACTTTCTTCCCTGTTTAAATAATATTTGAGTATAGCGTCTCCAAATAAATCACATTCGAAAGTATAGCGTCTCCAAATAAATCACATTTGAGTTATAGCGCGTCTTTATGTGAAAACAGCATTGTCAGATTGGGGGATCGTGAACGCGACTGAGAGAATGGAACTGAATTTAAAAAAAGCAAACCTTTACAATTATCATGCATTTACACTGGCTCTTACAGACTGACTGAAATCAAATGTATGTTTTTATTCTAAAATAGTTAAGTACATGCAATATTAGCGTCAGATCGGGTTTGAATACACTGTTACAGAAGGAGTCAGCTTATTCAGTGCAGCACTTTCAACGCACAGTACCTGCAATATTATTTGAAAACGAACAGCGTCAGATCGGGCGCATATTCAAACCCGATCTGACGCTATTCGCTTTTCAAATAATATTGCATTAGTGCAATGATGTTTTTACATATATTGTCTCTTTCATTCATCTTGCGGTTTGTAATCAGTGACCGCGTGTTTTTTCCCCGATCTTGCCAGTTCGCACATGTTGCTGTATGGTGCTGTTTCTTTTGTACTCCAGGATATGCAGAGGACAGAATAGTACAGAGCAGTAAGTTCAGTGCTATATGCAATCAGACAGACAGACAGGCAGAGAAGGCACTAGATATATAAATAAACAGGAAGGCACTGTATAATAGATATATAAAAAACAGCTGAGGCGATAGATATATAGATAGGTAGGTAGGAAGAAAAGGCACTATATGATAGGCAGACAGGGAAGCTCCTATATAATAATATAATATAATGTTATAATTACAATAATAAAATATAATGTTAAAATCACGCGGATTGCAACTCAGCGCAGCTAAATTGCTGGCGTGTGTTAACGCGTGTTCTTGAGAACAAAGGGCCATCTAGTGGTGGAACCAGGTAAATGAATAAATAGGGCATGAATGGCGTGTTTACTGTGAAATCTTGACACGCCTTCTGTCAGTAGAGGAGGGGGGATCACGGGCGTGCATAGGGCAGCCAGTCGCCATTCGCGACGCCATTCACACGCGCGCTATTTGGCGTGGCTCCATCTCTATATATATATATATATATATATATATATATATATATATATATATATATATATATATATATATATATATGTGTGTATAGATATATAGATATTGTAGGACCTTCAGGAGGACCAGAGGAGCGCTTGTGCCTGCTCCAGACCGCTGGGCGTCCGTCCTGGTGTGTTGGGGGCCTGGTAAAGGGCTTGAAGCCCAGAACTGTAGGATCCGGTGGCCACCGTCAGGCGCCCGATGCCAGTATATCCCGTGTGGTCCCCGGCTGGGCTCCACCCAGGAGGACCAGAAGAGGGCTTGTGCCTCCTCCAGACTGAGAGGGGTCCGTCCTGGTTATGCTGGAGGCCTCGGGTAGAGGGCTTGAAAGCCCAGCCCTGAAGGGATCCGTGGCCACCGCCAGTGGGTGAGTCAGCTGGAGATTGCCGGAAGCAGCTGGAGCCCATCGGTTCCTATAAAGGGACGGGGAGGCGACCAGGAGAAAGGCACAAAGACTGGAAGAGTGTGGCCTGGACATTGGGGAATCGGTGCTGGAGGCACTGGGGTGTGTGATTGCACGGTAGGGACTTGTAAATATTGTAAATAAACGGTGTGTTGGGTGATGAACAAGATGTCCGTCTGTTTGTGTCTGTGTCTGTCTGTGGCCAGCGTTCACAATATATAGATAGATAGATATATATATAATGTGTGTGTGTGTGTGTATGTATGTACAGTATGTGTATATATATATATATATATATATATATGTATATATATATATATATGTATATATATATATATTAGCAGAATACCACGCTAGCGGAGAAGTAGTGTGTTAAAGAAGTTATGAAAAGAAAAAGCAAACATTTTAAAAATAGCGTAAGATGATTGTTAATGTAATTGTTTTGTCATTGATATGAGTGTTGTTGTCATATCTATCTATTTATATTATATATATATATATATATAGTAAAATCCCTGCATTGGCAGCGGAGAAGTAAAAAGAAAAGGAAACATTTTAATAATAACATAACATGATTGACAATGTAATTGTTTTGTCATTGTCATGAGTGTTGCTGGTATATATATATATATATATATATATATACATATATATAAACATATATATAAATATATATACACACACACATCTATACACATATATATATACACAGTTATATATATACATATACACACATACATATATATACATATACATATATACACATACTGTATATATACACACACACATATATACATACTGTATATACAACATATACATATCTACATATATATACAAATCTACATATATATATCTACATATATATATATTAGGGGTGGGACTCGATTAAAAAAATTAATCCAATTAATTAGAGGCTGTGTAAGAATTAATCTTGATTAATCGTATGTAATCGACACGTAAATTTGCCCCAAATCGCAAATGTGTTTTTTTTAATTTAAAACGGTTTTAGTGGGCTGACAGAATCAAATAATAGACATGGACATGAATATTGTAAACTGAAGCTGTTTTAATTTCTGAAAAAAAAGCTTTTAAACTGCATTTGAATTCAAAACAGAAACAAAAATATCATCCCTGGTTAAAATTGGGCAGACTTAAAATAAAGTGGTAGTTTAAGTACTTTAAGTACATTTTCAGAATAGTATTGTCTTTAAATAATAATAACCAAAATTTCAACATAAAGTGCAGTTTTTCTTCTTACGTACTTACGTAGGAGGTGTGATGATGTCACACGAAACTCCGCCCCCCACGGCCATCTCCAACTCAAGACTCCATTACATTATATGGGGAAAAATAGCTTCCAGTTATGACCCTTATGGTAGAATTTGAAATGAAACCTGCCCAACTTTTGTAAGTAAGCTGTAAGGAATAAGCCTGCCAAATTTCAGCCTTCTACCTACACGTGAAGTTGGAGAATTAGTGATGAGTCAGTGAGTGAGTGAGTGAGTGAGTGAGGGCTTTGCCTTTTATTAGTATATATATATAGAGATAGATTTAGATATATATATTGTCACAAAACTGAGACATACTCGAAGAAGTTTTGGGGCAGCCACCCGTATATTTGGTATCCTGGCTGCAAAAATCGTTTCTTTCACCAACAACAGCACTGATGTGCATACAAACGAGTCCAAGACAAGACTGAGGGTAAGGGGAAAAAGGGCAGGCTTTTAAAGGGGAAGACAGGAAGTGAGGTCATGGGAATCGGGCACGTGTTCGTCACTCATTGGATCAGGCCCGTACGTGATATCGGGGGGCCGGCGCTGTTGGTTCTGTCTCCATTGGTTCGGTCCCGAAGTGATGTCACGAGAGCCAGGTGGAGTCTCCCAGGATGGTCTACAGGGAAGTGAGAAAAAGAGTCAGTGCCCTCTGCCACAGCCCGGCCTGTCTCAGAACTGCCATCACTCAAGCCCTTTAGCTGCCTCCCATGCGCATGTGTGTGACAATATCTATATATATATATATATATATATATATATATAGATATATATACTGTATATATAATGTCTGTGTATATATATATATATATATATATATATATGACAGCAACAGTCCTAACAGTGACAAAACAATTACATTGACAATCATGTTACGCTATTTTCAAGATGTTTCCTTTTCTTTTCATTACTTCTTTAACACACTACTTCTCCAAGGCTTGGTATTTGCTAGTATATATATATATATATATATGTGTGTGTGTGTGTGTGTGTGTGCATACCTCCAGCATTTGTTGTCTTTAATTAGTTGTGTTAGTGAATTAAAGAAATGGATGAATGAGAACTACTTGTCTTTAAATACAGATAAAACAGAGATGTTAATTGTTGGAGGGAATGACGCTGATTCACAGCAATATTTTCTATATATTTTTTATATTTTTTCCCGCAATCTAAGAGTTATCTTTGACTCTAGCATGTCATTTAAAGCGCATATTACAAAGT
Organism: Polypterus senegalus; assembly: GCF_016835505.1. Classification (NCBI taxonomy): domain Eukaryota; kingdom Metazoa; phylum Chordata; class Cladistia; order Polypteriformes; family Polypteridae; genus Polypterus; species Polypterus senegalus. The sequence goes on along the minus strand of NC_053170.1, from coordinate 66,345,086 downwards.
CGTCCAAAACATGTTTTTTCCATCTTAAAAATGTTAGGAAATGAAGGCGCTTTCTAAATAAACAGGATTGTGAGAAATTAATTCATGCATTTATCTCTAGTAGGATTGACTACTGCAATGCGGTGTTCACTGGCTGTTCAAACTGTTCTCTATACAGCCTCCAGTTAATCCAAAATGCCGCTGCAAGAATTATTACAAGAACAAGAAAATATGAACACATAACTCCAGTTCTTAAATCTTTCACTGGCTCCCAGTTAAGTTCAGGGCAGATTTCAAAATCCTCCTTTTACATATAAAGCATTAAATGGCCAAGGTCCGGCTTACTTGTCTGAACTTATCATGACTTACAAACCTGAGTGCACATTAAGATCTCAAGATGCTGGTCTGCTTAGGATTCCAAGGATTAATAAAATAACAGTGGGAGGTTGAGCTTTTAGTTACAGGGCCCCTAAACTGTGGAATGGTCTTCCTGCTTCCATAAGAGATGCCCCTTCAGTCTCAGCCTTTAAATCCCGTCTGAAGACTCACTACTTCAGTTTAGCATATCCTGATCAGAGCTGCTGACTAACTGTACATACTGCATCTCTGTTGTTAGTCATTAGCACTATAACATAAGTAACATGATAATTATATTTGAATACTAACCCTCACCTATTCTGTTTCTTTTCTCGGTACCCAAATGTGGCAATTGGTGCCACGCCCACCTGCCAAGTTGTTTGCCTGCCTATGGTAAAGTCATCCCTGATGGAGGATCACAGGAATCATGGGAAAGAGGGGTCCTTTCATCGGAGCAACGTTTCAGCCGTGGCATGGCCAAATGGGAGGCAGCTAGATGGATGAGGTCTCCAGGACTCTAAAAATATGCAAACCTAATTATGTCATATCATCTACTGTTAAACCGTACTTCTAAAATTTTTATTATTATGCTGTCTTAAGGAATTGTTCTGTTCTGTATATTGTATTGTATGGACCCCTACTTTTGGCACCCACTGCACTGCCAACCTACCTGGAAAGGGGTCTCTCTTTGAACTGCCTTTCCCGAGGTTTCCTTCCATTTTTCCCTACAAGGTTTTATTGGGAGTTTTTCCTTGTCTTCTCAGAGAGTCAAGGCTGGGGGGCTGTCAAAAGGCAGGGCCTGTTAAAGCCCATTGCGGCACTTCCTGTGTGATTTTGGGCTATACAAAAATAAACTGTATTGTATTGTATTGTATATATATATATATATATATATATATATATATATATATATATATATATATATATATATATATATATATATATATATATATATGTATGTGTATATTGTCACACATGTGTGCATGGGAGGCAGCTAAAAGGCTTAAACGAAGGCAGTTCGGAGGCATGCCGGGATGTGGCAGAGTGCACTGACTCTTTTTCTCACTTACCTGTAGACCATTCCCGGGAGACTCCACCTGGCTCTCTTGACATCACTTCCGGGACCAAACCAATGGAAACAGACCTTACCAGCTCCGGCCCCCCTGATGTCACGTCCGGGCCTGATCCAATGAGCGATGAACACATGCCGATCCTTATGACCTCACTTCCTGTCTTCCCCTTTAAAAGCCTGCCCTCTTCCCCTTTTCCCTCAGTCTTGTTTTGGACTCGGTTGTATGCACTTCAGTGTTCTGTATTTCTACAAAACGATTTTGCAGCCAGGAAACCAGATTATACGAGTGACTGCCCCAAACCTTTATCTGAGTATGTCTCATTCTTGTGACAATATGTATATATGTATATGTGTGTGTGTGTATGTGTGTATATGTAAATGTATATATATGTAGATGTGTATATGTATATGTATAAATGTTTATATGTGTGTGTGTGTGCGTATATATATATGTATATATATATACAGTATATGACAGCAACACTCATAACAGTGACAAAACAATTACATTGACAATCATGTTACGTTATTTTTAAAATGTTTCCTTTTCTTTTTAACTTCTTTAACACACTACTTCTCCGCTGCGAAGCGCGGGTATTTTGCTAGTAATAATAATAATTCTTTGCATTTATATAGCGCTTTTCTCACTATTCAAAGCGCTCAGCAATTGCAGGTTAAGGGCCATGCTCAAGGGCCCAACAGAGCAGAATCCCTTTTGGCATTTACGGGAGTCGATCTGGCAGTGCAGATCCTAGCTTCAGAGCCACCCCAATCAACTTGTTGGCTCTTTGTGTTATTGTTACCAGTATTATTATTAAATGGGGCCAGTGGGACTTTGGACAGTCTGAGGCACTGAGATGATGCAGTGAACATTGTGGGGAGAAGGTCTGGGACATCAGATCTCACTGTTAATCCTTCTAGAGGGGTTGAAGGCTTCATACAGTGAAAAATGATGATCACATGACACCTCCATTAAGCGTTCACAATAAAATGGAGGGAATTTTTCAGAGCTACTGTAAGATAGAGGTATGGGCAACTAAATAAGATTGTTAGATACTGAATTGATGCCGATTTTGTTTTGAGGCTGGCTCTGTTGGTGGGGTTAGTAGTTTGTGCATGTATCAAATCATTGCCTGTTATTTGACCTATCCTTTAGCATTATGCATGTTAATAATTATTATTTAATTATTCACATTTCCTCCTGATGACTCTTATGTTTCCTATGGTTTTAGCCTAGGCACTGCCTTTCACCTTGTCCACTCAGGACTGCTTCTTTTTCTGGGAGGCTGCAATGAGAGAGTGATAGTTGCAGTAGTTTTGGAGGATCTTTTGTGCTCCTTTCAGTGTACTCACTTCTTTTCTCAGGACAAGACATGTGAATGCTATCAGTCCCAGAAATAGCAGGATGTGATTGTGAATCAACAAAATTATTACCGGTAATGCAGTAAATTTTCAGGTTCTGTATGTGAAATGGTCACATACTCTGTGGCTGAGCCCTAGCAAACTACCAATTCATATGATTTTTTATTTCATAAATTAAAAATGCAATTATTGTGTGAAAATGACATTAAATTAAAAGTAGTTAATCATACACAGCTGCATGCAATACTGTTTACTGACTGTGCTGTGTGGCTGCTGTATTTAGATAAGAATGCAATCAGGAGGCAAATTGTGGTTACTAGGAACACAAAATTCTTATAAATAAGCACAGGTCAAGAGCCCAAAACTGTAATTCAAAGAACACAGAGGAGAAAACCAAAATAATATAATGAAACCAGAGCAAAAACCTAAGACAAAAGTCATAGTCAACTAACAAAATAATTTGTAGCCAAAAATCAGATTGAACACTAATAAGATTGCAAGTCTCTTCTTTGCTGTATCAACAAAACTGATCATCCAGGAAGTGTACAACCCTGACCTTTATACCTTTGACCTAGTAATGTCATGTGCCACATGCTTGCATTTGACCTTGCCTAACAACTGCTTGCCCATATCCCAAGACAAAATTGCACTCCTGTAAATTCTATTTAGTTTAGTTTTTTTTTTTTTTATTAATTTTATTACAATCCATACAAAGAAATCAAGTTTTTACAAAAAGAAAAATTGAGTTAAGAACAGATCGATCCCCACCCTGAGAGAGAGCAAGCCAAAGTGTAAAATTTAAGGCTTGTAAACATACCTAAATTAATAAATTCTCTGTGCTTTATGAACTTATTTTAAAATATTACTGATTAGATCCTGCCATGTTTTGAAAAAGTCTGTACAGATCCTCTAACTGAGTATTTGATTTTTTCCAGTTTCAAATAATATAACACATCGGTTTCCCACTGACTTAAAAGAGGAGAGTTTGGGTTCTTCCAGTTTATCAGAATAAGTCTGCGTGCCAAAGTGTAGTGAATGCAATCACAATTTGTTTGTCTTTCTCCACTTTAAGCCCTCTGGAAGAACCCCAAACACAGCTGTTAATGGGTTAGGAGGGATTGTGAGTCCAAGGCTGTCTGAGAGGTAATTAAAAATTTTTGTCCAGAATAATGTTAATTTGGTGCAGGCCCAGAACATGTGACCTAGTGAGGCTGGGACTTGGTTGCAACGCTCGCAGGTTGGATCATGCCCTGGAAACATTTTGAGAGTTTTAGTCGAGACAGATGTGCTCGATATATAATTTTGAGTTGTATAATTGTATGCTTTGCATATGGAGCTTGAGTGAATTCTCTGCATTGCTACTTTCCACTCCTTTTCTGATATATTAATTGAGAGATCTTTTCCCAGTGTCCTCTTGGATCTTTGAAAGGAAGGGATTGTAAAATGATTTTATATATTGTAGAGATGGAGTCTAACTCCTTGAGATTGAGCAATATTTTTCCAGCATGGATGAGGGTGCAAGATGAGGAAAATCTGGAAGGTTCTGTTTAACAAAGTTCCTGATTTGAAGATAGTGAAAGAAATGTGTAGCTGGAATGTTAAATTTGGAATGTAATTGTTCATAGGATGCAAAGACGTTGTCTATATAAAGATCTCTAAGCAAGTTAATTCCAAATTTTTCCAGATATTAAAACTGCATATGTTTGTGAAGGTTGAAAGAGGTGGTTCTCTTGCAGAGGTGCCACAGATAGAAGCTTCTCCGTCTTAAAATGCTTTCTACATTGGTTCCAGATTCTAAGTGAGTGGAGCACAATTGGGTTATTAGTGTATTGCCGATAACGTGTGTTTATTGGAGCACAGAGCAAGGAATACAAAGAAGTACTGCAGGATTTTACTTCTATTGCGGTCCAAGCCTGTGTATGTTCTTCTATTTGTGTCCAGGTTCTTATCGCCTGTATATTTGCTGCCCAGTAATAAAACTGGAAGTTAGGTAGAGCCATGCCACCTTCTGCCTTTTGTCTTTGTAGGGTCGCTCTTTTGATGCGTGGATGTTTTGAATTCCAAATAAATGAGGTTATTGTTGAATCTAATTGCTTAAAGAATGATTTATTAATGTATATTGGGATGTTTTGAAATAAAAAGGAGCTTAGGAAGAATATTCATCTTAACAGTGTTAATTCTTCCAGCTAGTGTGAGATGAAGGGTTGACCATCTATGCAAGTCTTGTTTAATTTTTTCCATGCAGACGAAATTTTGTTGATAAGAGCTTTATGTTTACTTGTGATGTTTACCCCTAGGTATTTAAACTGTTCTGCAATGATAAAAGGTAGGGTGTCTAATCTAATATTATATGCTTGAGAATTCACTGGAAAGAGTACACTTTTATTCAGATTAATTCTGAGACCAGAGATCTTTTGAAATTCTGTGAGTGCTGCTAAGACTGCAGGCACAGAATTTTCTGGGTCCGATATATACAGTACCATGTCATCTGCATATAATGAGATTTTCTGTTCCAGTCCTTCTCTGCTAATCCCCTTTATCTGATCAGTATTTCGACAATGTATTGCCAGTGGTTCAATGGCAATGCAAACAGCAGCGTGACAAGGGCATCCTTGTCTAGTGCCACGCTCTAGTTTAAAGTAGTCTGAGCAAATGTTGTTGATGCAAACTGAAGCTTCTGGGTTAGTATACAGTAATTTAATCCATGCACAAATGTTGGGCCAAACCCAAACTTCTCCAATGTAGTAAAAGGTATTTCCATTCAATCATGTCGAATGCTTTTTCTGCATCCAATGATAATAATATTTCTGGGGTGTTTGATTTAGTTGGTGAGTATATTACATTAAACAGGCGTCAAGATTTGAAGATAAGTGTCGGCCCCTAATAAATCCAGTTTGGTCTTGTGATATTACGAGGGAGCACTTTCTCCATCCTTCTAGCTATGATTTTAGAGAGTATTTTAACGTCGTTATTCAGAAGTGAAATTGGTCTGTATGATGCACATTGTAATAAGTCCTTATTTTGTTTTGGAAAGACAGTGATTAGTGCTTGGTAAAGGTTTGTGGAAGAGATTGGTTATCTCTGGCTTCTGTAAATGTTGCTAATAGGAGGGAGCTAGCTGAGCGGAGAATTTCTTGTAAAACTCTGCAGGGTAGCCATCAGGGCCTGCTGCTTTTCCACCTTGGAGTGACTTTATAGCATCTAGTAATTCTGATAATTGCAGAGGTTTATCAAGTTCCTCCACACTAAAAGCGTCTATTTGTGGTATCTGTAATGTATCCAGAAATGCATTAGATTGTGTATTGTCTTCTTTAAACTCAGTAGTATATAGGGATTTATAGTAGTCTCTGAAAGTGTGCATTATATTTTTGTGTTCGATTTTATCTCCGTTAGTGTTAGTGATTACGAGATTGCGTTGCACTTCTTGCTTGTGAATTTGTTGAGCTAAAAGCTTATTAGCTTTCTCTCCATGTTCATAGTAATGATGTCTGGATTTGTAAATTAGTTGTTCAGTTTCTTTAGTTGTCAAGAGGTTTAATTCTGAATGTAGAGCCTGCCTCCTCTATGTAGAGTCTCGCTTGGTAGTCTGGCATGTTCTTCATCTATTTTAGTAATTTCGCTTTTTATCTCTGCTACTTTCTTGGCTTCGGATTTATTTCTGTGGGAAAGATATGAGATAATCTGTCCTCTTAAGAAGGCCTTAAGAGTTTCCCAGAGTATTCCTGCAGAGATCTCGGGGATGTATTTGTCTCTAGAAAGAATTTGATTTGTTTGGATATAAATTCAGTACAATTCTCGTCAGCTAATAGAAGCGGGTTGAGGCCATCTGGGGTGAGTGTATGGGGCTTAGTAATTTCAGCTCCAAGATCATAGGTGCATGGTCAGAAATAACAATAGCATCGTATTTGCAAGATTTAATCTTAGGCAAGAAGTTATTGTCTATAAAGAAGTAATTAGTCCTTGAGTAGCAATGATGTACTGGTGAGTAGAAAGAATATGTTCTTGAATTTGGGTTTAAAAACCTCCAGGGATCTGATAAGTTGTGATCAGTTATAAACTTTGTAATTATCTTTGCAGTGTTAGATGCGTTCCCCTGTGGAGGAAGTCCTATCTAAAAGTGGATTTAGAACACAATTAAAGTCCCCAGCCATTATAACTTTATGAGTGTTCAGATTGGGAATGGATGCAAATAAATTTTGTATAAATTCCTTATCATCAACATTAGGTGCATAAACATTTATCAAAATCATTTTACAGTTAGATAAGTCTCCCATGACCATTACATATCTCCCTTCAGGATCCAATACTACATCTGATGCTACAAATGGTACTGTTCTATGTATGAGAATTCCCACCTTTAGTTTTCTTTGTAAAACTAGAATGGAACATTTGGCCAGTCCAGTCTTTTTGCAGCCAGAACTGATCCTTGCTTAGTAAGTGGGTTTCCTGTAAAAATACTATTTTAGCATTTAGACCTGTTAGGTGAGAGTACTTTCTTTCTCTTTAATTCGTGATTCAGGCCTTTAACATTCCAGCTTACGAAGTTAACTGTCCCATCATGGAGACACTGATTCTGAGTTTTTGATGTCATTTTATAGTCTTAACTGGAATTGAGACAGTTTAGGTCTTAATTTCCTATTTCCCCAGAGTTGTTGCCATGCAGCTTATTATTACGTTGATAGTTATAATTATAAAGATTGAGAGATTAGGTATAGATCAAGCCTGCTCTCTTTCTCTCCCCCTTAACCCCCACCCTCCCTTTTTGCCTCCCCAAGTGAGGCTAAAACCCACTTCACACAGTCCCAGTCCTCTGACATACCCAGAGACAGAGCACGTCCAAAGCAACAAGCCCCATGCAGCGCTTTAGGGTTAAAAGATAGAGATATCTGTTACCAATATAGTCTTTAAAAAAAAAAAAAAAGTTTTGCACTTAAAATATATATATAGTCTTCAGCAATTTTAGTGCATTAAGATGATACACCCAGATAATAAACCCGGGGGATGGTGTTAAAATGTGTCCAGAATAAGCATAACAAGTCTTAATGCAGTAATAGCAATAACAATAAACCAAGGGTATGATATTGAACAGTCTCGTTTAGGGTATAGATGAAATAATTAGAAAAGAAAAAGAGAAAAAAGGAAAAAGTAATTAAGCACAATAAAACATAAACAGATAGCCCTAGTAATACTAAGTAATAATGAGAATATATGAGAATATATGCTGATAAAACCCGTATTTTAAAACAATAGATCAGACAGTAGATTATTAATCCTTGCTTTATCATTAACTGCCATGACTCACTATTATGTATCAGAATAGTCCCGGGATCAGCTTTCTTAATTCCTTTTCTGCTTCTTCCTTGCTAGCGAAGACATAGAATTGACCCTGCCATTTCACTTTCAGTTTTGCCGGATACAAGAGGCTGTATTTGACTGGCTTGCCGTAACCGCTGTTTAATGTTATAGAAGGCTGCGTTTAGTAGCTGTTGCTGGAGAGAAGTCAGGGAAGATACGAATGTGGTTATTTTCATATATATATCTTCCTTGTTTCTGAGGAGTGCCATCACTCTAGCTTAAATGATAATCGTTTAAAACGAACTATAAAAGATCTTGGTCTGGGTCTAACGGTGTTTGATCCGCGTACGCGGTAAGCCACTGCTATCTCAGATTCTGCTTTAAAGTCGTCCCAGATTATTTTAGAAAAAAGTTCAGCTGCGAATTTCACAGGGTTTGAACTTTCTCGATTCTCAGGCAGACCTTCAATTCTGACATTATACCTTCTGTTTCCATCTTCCAAAGCAGCCAGTCTGTGTCTAAGTTTTTTCTCAGAGTTTTTTACATTCGGAGCTGACATTTACTGCTTTTTCCTCGGCACTTGCAGCTAAATTTTGGCCATTTCAATCCGATTCGTGAATGTCTCCTTGAGATCCTCCAATTGATAAATAAGCATGCTCAGTTTAACTGAGTTTTCCTGAATGCGCTCTTCAATTTTACCCAGAACCTGTCGAAGCTCAAGTTGCACCTCTTGACGCAGCCTTTCATTATTTAGTTTTAAACATTGTTAAGGTCATGTCTAAATAAAAAACAATTTGGACGTAAACATCAGTAAGATTTGTAAACTAGAAAGCAAGTTACCCGAACTATTCTATAACATTTCAGTAAATATTTACAGCTCTGATGCTGATCTTATTGATCAAAACATAGGCCATTATGACAGCAATTAACAAGAAGAATTCATAATTAATTGCAAAATTATGGTATTTGAGGGTTCCTCTAGAGTGCCTCTTTCTCTTGCACGATTTTCCTCAAAAACTTATCAGCACATCATCATCTCATAACAGGCTTAAGTTTCGAGTTTGGCATTTTTCATCCAGCTGTTTTAGCTCTAGACCAGGCATGTCAAACACGCAGCCCCCACATGACAGACCCTAGTTAGCACTACACTATATACAAAATGATTACTATCGTTTGTGATTGAATCATTCTGCATCTTCGGTGTTACTTTTTTACTTTTCTTACTTCCGACTTCTGACAAAAGCGCGTTTTCCCATGGCATTACGATACCGGAAATGTAATCTGCTAGTCTAGTTGTAGATGCGGTGTCAGCTCCTTGATACCCTAGGCATGACAGTGCATAACCCATCCCCCCGCGATCATATGAGCCTTGACCAAAGTTAATGAGCCGCGACGTCGCAACTGAAGTGCTAGGCTGCAGCAGCCTGGCAGGCTACACTACACTACTGGCTGGGCTGTCAGACTGGCCACTAGGCAGAGCTGACCATCACGAATAGTAATAGCTCACATATTTTCAAGTAATGCAGCCGAAGATCGACAGGTGGATTGGTGCAGTGATGTGGGCTCTGCATCGGTCTGTCGTGGTGAAAAAGGAGCTGAGCCATAAGGCAAAGCTCTCAATTTACCGTTCAATCTACGTTCCTACCCTCACCTATGGTCATGAGCTGTGGGCAGTGACCAAAAGAACGAGATCGCAAATACAAGCGTCTAAAATGAGTTTCCTTCAGAAGGAGTCTGGGCTTTCCCTTAACTCTTTTAGGGCGGATGTCGACTTTTGTCGACAGGAGGGGTTGAGGGCGAATGTCGACTAAAGTCGACATCCAGGGATAAATGCCGATAATCAGCTGTTAATGGCGACAAATCTCACTGTCACGTCACAGGCATTCCCTCTGTGCTTGGAGGAATGCTAGACTCGTTGACTTGTGCATGAATTGCGAAATGTCAAGATGGCATCGACATGTGACAAGGGAGCAAAGTGAGTTCAGAAAAGAATACACTCTGCAGACAATGTTTTTGCGATTATCGCGGAGTCGGACTCTGATTTTTCAGAATCGGATTTTATTGACAGTATTCAGGAGATCGAGCAAGAGAGTGAGAAGCCGGCATCAGCTGATCAAACACCAGCCGATGCCGCGCCAGCAGATCTGCTGCCAGTTGAGCACTTCGCGCAGCCGATGCATCTACGGCAAGGTTCGTGTGGGATAAATACACAGACATTGATCCGTTGAGAGCCAATCTGGCTGCTGGACTTCATAAGACGGCATGGCTTGCTGTTGGACACGACAGATCACCAGCTGCTGTACTTCAGGCTGCTCCCTCCTGATGCTGCTTTTCAGCTACCATCAGACGAGATAAACAGGTAGGCGGAGAAATTTTTTGAATCGCGGGCTGCGTTTCCATCGCATTCTCGTTTTTCAAAGTGTAAACCTACAACAAAAGACGAGATGAAGCGTGCTGTGGTATTACAAATAGAGATGGGGACAGAACTGGTGATATAACTTCAGGGAGCATTGGTCCAAACGTGCTTTGTCCCCTGGTGGCTTTGGACAGGTTATGCAGCATGGTGATAGGTACGTGCTGCTGCAAAGTTTTATTCACTTCTGTAATAAACAGAAGCAAACCCCATGGGGTGAGCCAGGCTATAATGCCATGCATAAAGTTCATAAAGTTTCAGAAGATGAAAAGAGGTGACAATACGGCTTTCATGCGGGCAGAAAACTTGGTGGCAGTGGAATGGCACAATGGCAAAAGGGTGACTTGTCTCTCTACAGTACACACTAATAATATATGTGAGAAAGTGCAGCAACAGACAATTGAAAAGTAGGCACCAAAGCAACACGTATTGTAAGCAGTGCAATGTGGCAATGACTGAAATTGGCTGCTTTGAGCGAGATCAGACTTTGCTGTGTAAAATGTATGTGATATGTATGTGAAATCATAGAGTATGCAGGCTCATACAACATGCAAGACAGTAACATTTGTCAAAAGTAAATATTTTTTGTTGATTTGATATGTTAAACAATTGCTTTGTGTTGTTTTTGGAAAAATATTCAGCCCTGGGAGATAAGAAACAAAAAAAAAATTAGCCTTAAAAGAGCTAAAAACAGGGTGAGAAGCTCATTCATCCGGGAGGAACTCAGAGTAGAGCCACTGCTCTTCTGCATCGAGAGGAGTCAGATGAGGTGGCTCGGTCATCTGATCAGGATGCATCCCTGGTGAGGTGTTCTGGGCACGTCTAACCTGGAGGAGGCCCCGTTCAAGACCCAGGACACGCTGGTGGGACTATGTCTCTCGGCTGGCCTCGGAACACCTTGGGATTCCCCTGAAAGAGCTACTAGAAGTGGCCGGGGAGAGGGAAGTCTGGGCATATCTGCTCAAGCTGCTGCCCCCGTGACCTGATCTCGGATAAGCAGAAGAGGATGGATAGATATTTTCAAATTTTTTTTTTGCTCTAGTTTTATGTAATTTTGTGCTAGTATTGTAACAAACAGTTAGTGCAGACTGCAGCTGAAGATCTGAAGTGGACACAAGAAGTTGGTGAGTTGTTTATTAACAAATGTTTGTGATTTTGAGTTTGTAAAATTACTGTAGGTCAGGGGGCTTTTTGCATATCGGCTTATTTTACAATATAAACTTTGAAGTAAACTTAGTAAAGTGAAATTTGATTTTTGGAGGATTTGTTTTCCAACTTTAATTACTGAGCAATGAATTCAGTGAGCGTTTTCGTTATTTCAGTTCAAACAAACAGAACTTTGCAGTTTACGTCACCATACTCTTACAACGTTGAGAATGCACCTGAGAATATCTGAATGGAACTGATTGAACTGCAGTCAGATTCTATTCTGAAGGCAAAAATACAACAAAGTTGGTGTGCCAGGCTTGTATGCTTACCTGCCACCCTCGTATGTACAGATCCGTAAGTTGGCATCGAGAGTACTGTCTATGTTCAGAAGCACTTATCTTTGTGAGCAATTGTTTTCGTTAATGAAAGCTACCAAAACCCCATATCACTCAAAACTTACTGTCGAGCACCTTTCATCCTTCATAAAAGTTGCAGCTGCACAATATTTCAAGCCTGATAGTGACAAACTGGTTACTAACAAGAGATGCCAAGTGTCGGGACAAAAGAAATAGATCTCAGACTGTAAGACTCCTATATAAGGACCTAGCTAAAAGGTTAAGACTCTGTACTCTGTTGTACGGAGATTGTATGGAAATAAATTGCTTTTCTTTAAACTTTAAGTGTTACATTTTTTTCAAGTTTTCAGTATTGGAAAGAAAGCTACAGTAACTTTGTATAGTAATATAATAGTATTTGTTACAGTGTGGTCTGCTGACGCACGTATGGCAGTCGAAGTGGCCCACCAATGGTAGTGAATTTTTATCATGCCTGCTCTTGACAGTCCTCAAGAAACTGATACACACCCATCATCGAGATATCAATGTTTTCCCTATCATGGGACCCTAAAACGTTGAGATCCATTGAAAATCGGACATCAAAATTTTTGATGAATCAAAAGCTTTTGCTCCTCCTTCATATATGATAGGTTATGTTGGGGGAGGGCGCAAAGCAATAGATTAACCTACTTACCTCTCAAACACCCAAATCGATGCCTTGGTTATTTTTAAAAAGGCAAGGAACAACTGTGAAAAATCTTAATAAAATTCAGATCATGACAGACTGGAATTTAGGAAAAGCTTCATAGATACTAGTATCATATTTCAGCCATGGTTCCAAAAATCTCATTAATCTTTCAGATCCATCCATCCATGGATAGATAGATGGACAGATACTTTATTAATCCCAAGAGGAAATTCACATACTCCAGTAGCAGCATACTGATAAAAAATAATATTAAAGAGTGATAAAAATGCAGGTAAAACAGACAATGACTTTGTATAATTTTAACGTTTACCCCCCAGGGTGGAACTGAAGAGTCGCATAGTGTGGGGGAGGAACGATCTCCTCAGTGGAGCAGAACAGTGAAAGCAGTCTGTCACTTAAGCTGCTCCTCTGTCTGGAGATGATACTGTTCCATGATTGACAGGAGCCTGCTCAGTGCCGTTTGCTCTGCCACGGATGTCAAACTGTCCAGCTTCATGCCTACAATACAGCCTGCCTTCCTCACCAGTTTGTCCAGGCATGAGGCATCCCTCTTCTTTATGCTGCCTCCCCAGCACACCACCGCGTAGAAGAGGGCACTCGCCACAACCGTCTGATAGAACATCAGCAATATCTTATTACAAATGTTGAAGGACGCCAACCTTCTAAGGAAGTATAGTCGGCTCTGTCCTCACTTGCACAGAGCATCAGTATTAGCAGTCCAGTCCAATTTATCATCCAGCTTCACTCCCAGCTATTTATAGGTCTGTACCCTCTGCATATATTCGCCTCTGATAATCATGGGATCCAGGAGGGGCCTAGCTCTCCTAAAATCGACCACCAGCTCTTTGGTTTTGCTGGTGTTCAGGTGTAAATGGTTTGAGTCGCACCATTTAACAAAGTCCTTGATTAGCTTCCTATACTCCTCCTCCTGCCCACTCCCGATGCAGCCCACGACATCAGCGAACATTTGCATGTGGCAGGACTCCAAGTTGTATTGGAAGTTCGATGTACAGTATATAGGCTGAGCAAGACCGGAGAAAGTACAGTCCCCTCCAGCGTTCCTGTGTTGCTGACCACAATGTCAGACCTGCAGTTCCCGAGATGCACATACTGAGGTCTCTCTGTAAGATAGTCCACGATCCATGCCACCAGGTATGAATCTACTCCCATCTCTGTCAACTTGTCCCTAAGGAGCAGAGGTTGACTGGTGTTGAAGGCGCTAGAGAAGTCCAGAAACATAATTCTTACAGCACCACTGCCTCTGTCCAAGTGGGAGAGGGAATCGGTGTAGCATATAGATGATGGCATCCTCCGCTCCCACCTTCTCCTGGTATGCGAACTGCAGAGGGTCGAGGACGTGGCAGGCCTGTGGCCTCAGGTGGTGAAGCAGCAGCCGCTCCATGGTCTTCATCACATGTGACGTCAAAGCGACAGGCCGGAAGCCGTTTAGCTCACTAGGACATTATACCTAGGACGTGATACATTATTTTTTTTTTTCTCAAATTTTATGTTAACGGTATTGATTATTCAGTTTCTATATGTGTATTGTGCTATGTTCTGTGTGTCTTCCCAAAAAGATTGGGCTACGTGCCATCACAGTAGAGGACTGCCTTCAGCCCTATAAAGGCTGAGAAAACCCACAGTGCCTTGTGGTTCATTGATTGTACTTGTGGTATGGTGGTTTTTCTGCGCTTTCATCATTTACTGAAACTTTGACGTAATTTTTTTTTTTTTTTACCTTTTGCTCTGTTTTTGACTATTGTCTGGTTTGTTTGCCTTTTCAGGCAGTACCTTTTATCTTGTGTGCTCCTCTGGGATTTAGTTTGTAACAGAGCATTTCTGTGAAATAATTTTTTTTTAATAAAGATTTTATGTTGCCCTATTCATTACTAGCCAGGCTTTGACTTTTTTCCCCACTCTAATGCATAGCATTTTGAGTGTTTTTGGGACTTTGTGCTTAGGAATTTTCAATTTTAGAATCCAGAAACACAGGGAAGAAGAATGCTGAAATCTCAGAGAAGACAGCGGTCGATTTACAATTGAATTTTACATCTTACTTCCAGACTTAATTTGGCAACACATAGTTCTTAAGGGGGATCATGACATGGCCAAAAAATAAAATCTTGAATATCTTCAGAAACAAATTCTAAATACCTATCAGCCTTGAAGCGTCAGGGCCATTTTAATCAAATGGAGAAAGTTTGACGTGTATTCTTAAAAGTGACCAGACTTCTAAAATCTCACCAAGTAAAAGGTGTAATAGTTTTCATTGAAGTCACTAAGAAACTTAGTACAATATATAAGGATATGCCAACATCTCTTGTTCTGGTT
This sequence comes from Polypterus senegalus, assembly GCF_016835505.1. Classification (NCBI taxonomy): domain Eukaryota; kingdom Metazoa; phylum Chordata; class Cladistia; order Polypteriformes; family Polypteridae; genus Polypterus; species Polypterus senegalus. Next base: position 66,330,084 of record NC_053170.1, on the reverse strand, counting down.
AATGACTCCATCACAAAGACACTGACAAAAAAGGGGTTCATGATGAGAATAGCATGACAGAAACCACCGTTGGCTAATGAATGTTCACCTTAACTTTGCCAGAGTATTCCATAATTATTCTGAATAGCAACGTTTTATGAAATGAGTCAAATGTAGAACTTTCTGGGTGAAATGTGACCAACTTCTGTACAGAAACGGTAATAATAAATAATAAGTTACATTTATAGAGCGCCTTTCACAAACCCATGGTCGCTTATACTGACAATATACTCCATAGTAAGGATCAGATTCACTCATTATTGTGGTAGTGTCATTGTTTAGAGATATATTGTTGCATCTAGACCTAGATAACTTTCCGCATTTTAAGTAACCATGAATTCTGATTGGTATCTGAAGTAGTATTGACATCACCCACTGTGCCAAAAAACCTCCCTGCCTGTGATTCAATTTTAAAAATAAAATGTTTTACTATTTTGATTTTGTATTTCAATATGAAGAAGTCTACCAAACATAAAATAACAATAATAAAGGCCCACAAATCTCACTGAGTTGAAACAGTTCAGCAAGCAGAAGTTTAAATGCTGTTTATTGAACATTCGCTCTCTTGGCACTAAAGCTGTTTTGGTAAATGACATTATATTAAGTACAAAATCTGATCTGTGTCTTCTCACTGAAACCTGGCTTAGTAAATGTGACACTGTTCCCCTAGCAGAGGCGTCACCAGATGGATACTCGTTCCTTCATAAGTCTAGAGATTCTGGTCGAGGAGGAGGCCTTGGAATAATTCATTGTAACAAAATGCAAATCACTTCTAAAAATTTAGTAAACTTTACATCCTTTGAGGTATTCATTTTAAATATTAAAACAGATTCCAACACAATTATAGTGCTAGTCTACAGACCACCAGGGCCGTATTCATTGTTCATGACTGAATTTAGTAACCTTCTATCTGATTTGGCTATAAATCATGATCACTGAGTTCTGATGGGGGATTTTAATGTACACACTGATGTGGAAACTGACACTTTTAGCAAATGTTTTACTTATTTGTTAAATTCAGTTGGATTTTGCAACAGATTGTCAAAGGTCCAACTCATTATCATAACCACACATTAAATTTAATTATAACTTACAAAGTTGAAATTCAAAATTTAAATATTACTCCATTAAATGAAGTTATTTCCGATCACTTCTTAATTACATTTGATTTAGTTCTGCCCATGTCAACGCACTCACAGATTAAAACAAAGACAGTGCGACATCTAGATTGTAATTCTGCTTCAAAATTTATAGATACCTTGAGTAAGTCGAATGTAATTGTGGAAAACCATTTAGATCAGTTAACATCAAATGTAAATGTGGAAAGCAATTTAGATCAGCTAACATCACATTATAATGTGACCTTGACAAATGCTCTGGACACAGTGGCTCCCCTTAAAACAAAAATGATCAAAGCACATAGAAACTCTCCCTGGTTTAATGAAAACTCTCGAGCTCTTAAATTAGAGTGTCGAAAACTGGAGCGCAGATGGAGAACAACAAAGCTACATGTCTTTCAGATTGCATGGACAGAGAGTGTTAATAAATATAAAAAAAGCCCTCTTTAAAGCTCGCTCAGAATACTATTCTACATTAATAGATAGCAATAATAAAAATCCTCGGGTACTGTTTAGAACAGTGGCTAAATTAACAAATGGGAATTCAGATCAACAGTGCAAAATACCAACAGATATTAGCAGTACAGAATTTATGAACTTCTTCAATGAGAAAATTAAAAATATAAGATTCCAGATCTCAGCATCACAGTACAAACCAAACACTAGCTTAGCAGACCCTGTCTCACATTGCATTCAGCACTTTAGTAATTTTAATCCTGTAACTGAGCAGGAAGTCTTAACTTTAATTACTAAAATGAAGCACACTACTTGTTCCCTAGATCCAGTGTCAACAAAACTAGTACAAAGTGCAATGGATGTTCTTGCAGCTGCTATTTTAACCATTATCAATAGTTCATTACTGCATGGCACCGTACCTGATGCACTAAAAGTGTCAGTCATTAAACCTTAAAAAGTCAGACCTAGACCCACACATACTAAATAATTACAGGCCTATTTCAAATTTACCATTTCTCTCTAAAATACTAGAAAAAGTAGTCGCCAGTCAGCTTCAGTCACACCTTACGCATTACAATTTATTTTAGAAATTCCAGTCTGGTTTTCGCACTGGTCATAGTACAGAAACTGCACTAACACGGGTTGTAAATGACATTTTGATATCCTCTGATGAAGGAAACTCCACTGTAATTATGTTGTTAGACTTAAGTGCAGCATTTGACACCATTGACCATTCTATTTTACTTCACAGGCTAGAAAACGATGTTGGGCTTACAGGCCCCGTGCTTGCTTGGTTTAGTTCCTATTCATAAAATCGATTCCAATATGTACAGAAATGTGCAGACAGTACTCCATCATTATACACAGTTCAATATGGTGTCCCGCAGGGCTCAGTACTGGGACCTTTACTGTTTTCACTTTACATGCTTCCACTGGGATCTCTCATTAGGAAACATAATGTTAATTTTCACTCGTATGCAGATGACACCCAGTTATACCTTTCATTAAAATCAAATGAAGTTTCTCCGATGTTGTCTTTAATTAGTTGTGTTAGAGAATTAAAGGAGTGGATGAATGATAACTACTTGTCTTTAAATACAGATAAAACAGAGATGTTAATTGTTGGAGGGAATGACGCTGATCACAGCAATATTTTGTCATCATTTAAATCAGTTGGAATCCCAATTAATTTTACTGAATCAGCCCACAATCTAGGAGTTATCTTTGATTCTAGCATGTCATTTAAAGCACATATTACAAAGTTGTCCAAAACATGTTTCTTCCATCTTAAAAATGTTAGGAAATTAAGGCGCTTTCTAAATAAACAGGATTCTGAGAAATTAACTCATGCATTTATCTCTAGTAGGAGTGACTACTTCAATGCGGTGTTCACTGGCTGTTCAAACTGTTCTTTATACAGCCTCCAGTTAATCCAAAATGCAGCTGCAAGAATTATTACAAGAACAAGAAAATATGAACACATAACTCCAGTTCTTAAATCCTTACACTGGCTCTCGGTTAAGTTTAGGGCAGATTTCAAAATCCTCCTTTTAACATTTAAAGCATTAAATGGCCAAGGTCCAGCTTACTTGTCTGAACTTATCATGACTTACAAACCTGAGCGCACATTAAGATATCAAGATGCCGGTCTGCTTATGATTCCAAGGATTAATAAAATAACAGTGGGAGGTTGAGCTTAAAACATAAGTAACATGATATTTATAATTGAATACTAACCTATACCTATTCTGTTTCTGTTCTTGGTACTCAAATGTGGCAATTGGTGCCACGGCCCACCTGCCAAGTTGTTTGTCTGCCTATGGTAAAGTCATCCCTGATGGAGGATCACAGGAATCATGGGAAAGAGGGGTCCTTTCATTGGATTGGCTGGCCAAGCAACGTTTCAGCCGTGGAATGGCCAAATGGGGAGGCAGCTTGATGGATGAGGTCTCCAGGACTTTAAAAATATCCAAATCTTATTATGTGATATCATCTACTGTTAAATTCTGCTCCGTACTTCTTATTATTATGCTATATTAAGGATTTGTTCTGTTCTGTGTATTGACCCCCTTCTTTTGACACCCACTGCATGCCCAACCTGCCTGGAAAGAGGTCTCTCTTTGAACTGCCTTTCCCAAGGTTTCTTCCATTTTTCCCTACAAGGTTTTTTTTGGGAGTGTTTCCTTGTCTTCTCTGAGAGTCAAGGCTGGGGGGCTGTCAAGAGGCAGGGCCTGTTAAAGCCCATTGCGGCACTTCCTGTGTGATTTTGGGCTATACAAAAATAAACTGTATTGTATTGTATTGTAAGTGACATGAAAGACAGATCAATAATTACACAAAGACTTCAGTTGAACTGAAGATGGTGTAAACAGTCACTGTCCAAAGGAACAATAACAATTTCATATATTTAATCTATCCATTTATAGTTTCTCATATGTAATATTTGGTTTGGCTGACAATTTGATAATATTTATTGTGTAAAAACGATAGATAGATAGATAGATAGATATGAAATGCACTATACAGTAGATACAGAATTCTTTCATCAAAAAAAAAAAAAAGTTCTACTCGACTCCTATATTGTCCATAAGTGTAGAATGGCAGCACATAGTTCTTAAGGGGCATCATGAGAATTTCTGCATGTGACATGACCTGGTGTTAAATTTATAGCCGATGGTGTGTGTGGAGTGGAGGAGACAGCACCGTTTGCTGCCCACACCCATATCAGAGACACAGTTGTTCAGCCATGGATATTACACCACAGCTATAAATTCATCAATGTACAAAATTCACAACAGATAATTCATTCCAACTGTACTTTATATAGTGTACTCACTGTACATGGGCACAGGCACATAAGGTAGTTTGTTTTAACTTTAACATTTAAGTATGAACCTGGCCCCTCAGTCCAGTAAGAATTATCACATACAGATATACGTAACCAAGGCATAGATATAACATACCTACTTTTCTAGTTAAAAATAAATAAATAAATAAAAGTTTAGCACTTTTTTTTCTGCATAGTAATTCTATTTGCACTCTCTTTGTCTGTTTTACGATGTATGCTGTATTTTCCAGAAGTAACTGTTAATATTTTAGTAAAAAAAATGCATGTGTTTTTTGAGCATACTACTGAATAACAGACATGTGGATTGTGAGAAACAAGTAACATGAATTTTTTCTTCTTTTCCCATGGATGTTTTTCACATTGTGGCGTTTAACAGCACAAGTCACCATTGGGTCCTACAGTAGCATAAAGATTTTCTCTCATTCTGCAGGAAAAATAAAATATTTCAAACTCTCTTGGCCATCACCTCAAACTATATAGAGTAAGTAACATATTTAATAAAAATATATCATTTTTGGGTGGAGTATTCCTTTAAGTGAGGAAATGTGAATCCAGTGGAGATCAACAGCTGAATAATCTTGGTGCTTTATAAGAGATTCTCTAATTCCATAACTGATTCCAGGAATTGCTCTGGGTATAATCTCACCAAGTTCCCTACAAAGTCACTTTGAGCCTGTGAGGAAAAGATTTCTTGCAAGGAAGGACTGAAGCCAGAGAAGGTTAAGTGGGAAAATTACAGTGCTGGTTGGCTGCTTGGTTTTCATAGGAAGGCAAATGGGGAAGTCACCACAGTGCATAGTTGGGGAATTCCCACGCTATACGGCCAGGCCTACTTGGTCTTACTAGGCTTCCTTTGTGTTTACTTCTTTATAGTCTCCCTTTTAATCATCTCTCCCTCTTTATTAGATTAGATAGAAACATTTCTTTAATGTTAAACTTTAGGCACTTAGAATTTGTCTAATGTTAGGTACTCCTCATTTTACAAACAGTGTTTTCTTGCAAGTGATATCTATATGGTAATAAATATCTCTATTTACCCTTTTAAATAAGTCTGCTTTTAAACATAAATATTGGATGTTGATTTTTGGAGTATATTAATAACAGCACAATAAATATAAAGCTAGAGCTGTCTAAAAGATGCAAAACTAACCCTGGCATTTCAACAGTTAAAATCTTATGAAAGCCTGTGCATCTGAAAAAGCAGGAAAAAGTAAAATAATAACTGATAATTAAAAATATCTGTCTTCAAGTCTCTTTGCCAGAAATGCTGCTTTAATTCCTGCAAACAGTAATTAACTATTTTGCTTATAGGCCATAGTAATTATCAGATTAAATGTTGCCAGCATTGCACACTTTTGATTGTTAGTTTTCTGCATCGCTAACAGCTGGGAGTTCAGCTTCATGTTGATGGCCCATCATGACAGTGAACTTTGAACCCAACACTTGTGGCTTTTGCTTTTTGTGTTTGTGTACAGGACTTCATTTTGGAGTCTCTAGAATATAGCACCATAACTGGTACTATGCTTCATCGTCAAAGTTTGAGGGCAGCTTTAGCAAGATGAACTCTTTTTAGAACATGTATATGAGGACTAAATATCCAAATTTGCGGATTGCTGTAAAATGATGGCATGGCACTAGGAAGAAAAAATGCCTTTGTGTCACTTGAAATTAAACAGAAAATAAAGTTTGCAAGGCATCCACAGTTTACAGCAGCAGGATCATGTTGACCGGTCTTAACAAGTTACAAAATAATGAAGGTTTACAGTATGTTAAATAAAGCACTTTTAACTTTGTAGAATGGTATAGTGCCAAATCACAATTAATTCCATTTTTATTTAATTCCTCATGCAAAATATAAAGATTACATGATTTATTTTAAGGTTATACAGCTAGTCAGTAGATAGAGCAGGATTTAATATGACAGTCACAAAGTTTCAAGCTTTTTTTAACCTCTGGACCACATAGAAATTTAATAACAGACCAGGAGCACTGCATAGAAGGGCAGTAAAATACACACATAATGTACAGTACGTGGAAACGTGTACGCCAGCAAAGGCACTTCTTTTATTATTGCTATTAGAGGACTGTGAGTGGCACTGTACCACACCACCATGGCCATGAATTATTATTTAACTGGCACTTACTAAATATGCTGATATGATCTTAGTATGTATTTATAGGTTTAGTGCTGTTGCAGTGTGCCCCAGAGCTGTGGACTTGCAGAAGACCAAGACTACATGCAGTTGTAGTGGGCTTCTTGGAGTCAAAGACAGGGATCAAAGCAACATACTAACTTAGACCACCTATTGAGCAGGTAGCACAGTGGGTAATGTTACAAAATCAGACAGGAATCACTTATATGCCATATAGTATATTTATATTTGGACAGAAGTATAATGTGATACTCAATCAAATAGTTTTAACTCAGTGCCATAGAAAAAAGACAAGCAATGCACAGAACTAATTTATATTGCATAATATGAGAAATTGAGATATACAGATCAACATGAATTTAATCAATAATCTTTAGTAAAAACACACAGAGTTGGTGTCCGTAATTACGAAATTGCCTTTAATATCTACACCATTGACTGATGCCCTGTAATTGCCTTTCTGGCTCCTACTTTCATAATTTTTTTAGTTGTGCAATGCTGCTTAGCCACTGGATCAGAAAGCATTGAAAAATGCTGTCAGTTTCTTCCATGCTATATTCCTTTGGAGGGCTGTGGAGGTATCTTTGTGGATGTTCTCTAGATCTGATATGACAACTCACAAAGTAAAAATAAAAATAATAATTCTTTATATTTATATAGCACTTTTCTCACTACTCAAAGAGATTAAATGAATTATGTATAGCTTGTGCTCTACTGTGAAATTTGTGCTGCAATGAGACACTCCTTATGAATGTTGTCCAACCTCTGACTAGGTATCTTAAACATTTTGGTGACTGTTAGTAGATTATAAATAGCAAGTATTAACAAGTATTAACTCTTCTGTATTATCTAAGTTATTGGGAAATGAGTTACAGATTATTATAAAAAAGTATGCTTCAGATATGATTCCATTAATGTGTACCTTTTTCATCATTAGTGTCTGTATAGAGATTTCAGGGCCTTTTCACACGCTTGAAGTCAATAATGTTAACAATAACAGCAGCAACACTCATTTTGATCTAATGTAGTTTAACAATTGCAATTATTTTGCATCAACTTTACACAGGAATGTACTTCTTCCCTTTGCTCTGTCCCTTTAAATCAAGAGGAATGTGTAGTGGGATGTCTTTAATTGAGAGAGAGTGAGACAGTAAGTGCTGGATTGCCGTCAATTATTGGCAATTAGATGGCCATCTCTTAAACTGAGGAGAAACACAAAACAAAAACAAAACTAACGGTGGATTAGTTAAACATGGGACTAATCTTTGATGAATGATCTGTGGGGCAGAGCAGCATTTTAAATAAATAAATAACAATGACACTCATGTCTTTAGGGCATGGTAGTGTGACAGAAGCGGCTCCAATGTGTGATGGGGAAGCGGACACTCTTGCACTTTGTACACATGTGCAGGATCACCCAAATTACCACTGGAATTGTGATTGCCGCAGTTGTGCCTACCATGCAGAAGACAATGCAGATATGACAATGGTGATACGCGGCAATGATGATGTCATGTCTTTTACCTGATATCAATGTATTTCATCTAACCAAACTAGAAAGAGTCACGTTTTTTGAAGAAATGTGAATTAGCTAGAAAGTACAAGGATTATTAAAAATTAAGTTTATAAAAAAAAGGTATGTACTACATTTTATACATAGAAAGTTCTTATTTCTTACAACTAGAACCCTACCCCAGTGTGGTTCCTGCTTTGTGAGTTATCAGACTAGGCTTTAGCACCCTGTGAATCTGTAACTGGATGGATAATTTCTTTATCTAAAAATATAATGAAATTATAAAAAAAATAATGTAAATGATAGATTGGCAATTCAGTTGGCTGATAAAATTTCTTTGTACAATGTCAGAAAAAAAATTTTAAACACTGTTTTCAAGCTATTCAACAAGAAATCAGTTCAAATAGACAGAACGTTTTCGTCAGTACTCTGTAGAAATGACCTCAAGCATCTAAATTCGGCCTTCAAGAGGAATGTGTTACAGTTAGCGTCAGTGGACATGGGTCAAATGTCTCCATCCTGCAGCCAGAGTTGATGTGTGTTACTCAGCTCTGTTGAGCTGATAAAAAGCTCTGATGACAAAACGGAGGATGAGCAGGAAAGATGTTCCCGTGTTTTCAGAGCGGCACCGGAATGACTCACTCATTCTGGAGATGACAGTTATGATCCTCCACTGCTGCCAGCAGAGACAGATCCTTGGCGACAGAGTGAAAACCACCATTTATGGGAGCCTTTTAATATCCTGCACTTTTAACTACAATGTTAACGTTAAATGCAAATGTTGGGAAGATTAAAAAGTAAGACTGGGCTTGAGAAAACCCCAAATATCATAAATTAAAGAAAAAAATAATTAGATTGTTGGCAATCTGGCAGTCATAAAAGCAGGCCAGGAATTGCTGGCAGCCTGTGGTACATTTCTTCACCACAAATGAAATATCCACCAACCATTTACAGTGCTGAGAATTAGTTACTGGAAATAACTTCTGGATTTATTGGGCTGGGGCCTCCCAAGGTCAATGGTTCAAAATAAACATGTACATTCTATTAAGATAATTAGAGAAAAACCTCCCTGAATGCAGATTTCAAGAGTGCAGACTCATTTCAAGGATATTTATTCAATGTGATGTATTTTTATGTAGACCCTTTCACAGAATGTTAAGTTACAGCACTGAACGACTTTTGTTAAATGCGATTTGTTCATTCATCCATTTTTGGAACCTTTTAGTTTAATTTGGAAATGCAATTCAAAGGAGTGGTTTATGATAGGTTACAAGTAAAAAAAATCTAAATCTTGTAATTAATATCTTACAAAAATTAAGAAGATAAAAAATAAGTAACAGATATCACCAATAATTGAACAATCAGACCTATATACTATTCCAATGGAACTGTCTCAATGCAATGCAAACCATGGTCTGAACTTACAGAAGTGGTGAACACACTTTTTAAATATGTATAATAATCTACAGTATGCATGGCTAATTATGCATTGTATATGAATAAATGTAATTACATTTAAACTCATGCAATATAAAAATCAAAGGTCCCCATTTGTGTAAAAAGTAACCAGTACAGTCTAGCCACACCCTAAACAGCTTCAAAAAGCTGTATCTGAGCAGCTGTTCATGCCATTCTTGGATAGTATTAATTGGCAAAGTTTTCTCTTATATTCATATTTGAGTGGCACTTTGCTGCATAACAGTAAAAGAAAGTGAATTCCACTTAGAATTGGAGGCACTAAACATTAGGGCATTATCAAGACTCATTCATACTTGGTAATGATTTTGAGGATATGAATTCCACTGATGTTTAATTTTACATGAGTGAAATAAGTAGTAAGATACTGACAAGTCTCCCCATTACATAAAGGTAGGCTGCTGCATATGTCTTTGTTATTTGAAAGAATTTCTCCACGTGACAATACTACTACCACTACAATACCACTATTTCATGTAGATGATGCTTATCCATTAAGAAATACTTGAGTATTTGACAACGCATTATTTATATTTGTTTTGTTGGTAATTATCTTTTTAAACAAGCTGGGAAGCAATAAAGCATGCTAGGCCAAAAACTACTGTAAATCCAAATTATTCAGTATCTAACTGGAAATAATCTCTTTGATTCTTTTGGGTGTCAGATGGCGTACCAAATTTCTAACACAATAAACATGAGCCACTTCACATTAGCATTTTCTGCACCTGCTTCTTTTAGAACAAATAAAGTAACTTTAACATTAATTATAGTTCATCAAGGTTACAAGTTCTAGATGACTGAATTAGACCTCAGCCTGGTCACTGTTCAGGTGGGCTTTCTGTACACATTCCCTCCGGGTCAGCTCAAGTTTTGTCCCATATCTCAAAGACACGCTTCTTCCTTAGCTGGTGACTCTAAATTAGCTTCTATGACCATGTCTATGAGTGTTAACTGTAATATGGTGGATGCCTTGTATAAGGCTAGATTTCACCTTATCTACAATGTCTAGCTCCTGGATTTGGTGGTTCCCAATCTAATTATCTTATGTTCATCCAATTAGTAATGATTAAATATATTTTATTTCAAATTGCGAACATACAGTTTGACAACATTGTAAGATCAGACTTTGAGCCCCATTGATTGATTAATATACAGCCTGTAATATAAAATGGACAGCCTGTTTGATAACTTAGACCAAAATGTAAAAATATCCCAGAAAAAGATTTGTATGCATTATGCAGGTTGAAATGTTTTTAAACATGTCATAAATAGCATCTGCATTTTATTTAGGAACAGGAGAATATCTATAACTTTAGGTGTAAATCATGTTGGCAGCCAGTTACCTGTCAGCCCTGCAGCCAAAAACGGTTGCTTTGACATCACTGATGTTCTGGGTATGTTCAGGTATGCTCTCCGCAAATATTAAATGTGCAAGATAAGGGGGTGTTAGATGGAAATGTGCAATAGCATGAACGCACACAACTGCTTTTGCTGTCTGTATGGCAGCAGTTAGCTTTGCAGCAAGCCTGTTAGTGGTATGTCCGCCAGTAAAAGTTTGCATTTGTAGCATCACCATTTCCATCTGTCAATTTACAGCTATGTAGTGGCACATTATTTTGATAAAACTCTCAGTTGTTAGTGCAGTCCAAATGTCACTTAAAAGTGTGATTTTACTGACGGATGCCTGCTGGGTTTCCAATTCTTGCATTTTGTAGATAAAATATATTTCTGATTGGTTAGAGACAGTTCCTCTGAATAGCATGTCATACCCTGGTTCATAACTACTGATTAGATATTGAAAGCATTTCAGTTAAGCAAGTTGATTGGAACAAAAAGCAGTATTCTATGATTGTACACTCTACTATTGTGTGATTTCTTCTGATCGACATTTTTTCCATTACTAATGCTGCTAGTATAGTAGGTAATATGGCTTTAATGGTTTTTAGGTGTACTATTCAAGGTAAACTTGAATTCCCTTTAAATCAAAATATTCCCAAAACAGTTATTAGCATACTGAGACATTTATCCTCCTACCAGGTGTAAAATAATCTGATGCATAGCTTAAATACTGCCCTCATATATTTACTTAAATGGACAACCTAATTCAAAAGAAGTGTATGAAAAGCACTGCAAAGAAGCAAAGTAAACAAATTTCCCAAAGTTAGTTTAATTGTATATTCAATAAGCTTATTTAAAAGAAGGTATGTTAGTGATGAACATATGTTCAATTAATTTGTGAATATATATATATTTTTTTCTGAGTCACATTTTTATACCTGTTTCCAACCTACTGCTCCATTTGACATAAAAGCTACGTCATAACTTAATGATTGTGCTTCTTGGAACTCTCACACATTCTGCAGTCAGACATTCAGTTTAGGTTTAAAACATTAGACTAACTAGAAACTGTGATGAGAACTTTTGTACATCATACTATATCAGTCTTGATATACAGGAGACTTCAAAACAGCACTAAAACATAATGCAGCACTTTCTCTGTGTTAATGCAGGATGGCCTTTGTGCTCATCTCTGTAGCTCAGCTGCAGCCGTGTTTAGTCCCTGTGTTGATAAGTGACCTTCAGGTATTGTAAACACTGCTTTCCCATTCTACATCTCAAAGAGACGGGTGCTAGTTAATTGGATATTAAGTAATGCAGTAGTGAGAGTAAGTGCATGTGGATATACCCTGTAATGGACCAGAGCCCAGTCCAACAATGGTTCCAGCTTTGCTACCCAGAGTGCTAGAGAGATGGGTTCTGACCCCCACATTCATGATGGATGGATTTTTTATGTTAATACTTAATGATAGGATGAAGGAAACTATTCTGAGTAACCAAGACTGTATAAAACTAAGTTCCAATATCATTATGAAAGTCACCATTAAAAAAACTAAATACATAAAAATCATCTGGATCAAGGAATTCAGAGAATGAGAGTCTTGTCTTTTTTTCAAAACATAACTTTCATGCAGACTCATCTAGAAAATCCTACCTCCTCCTTTTCAACACGTGCACATTTAGCTCAGGACCGCTAAACAATCACTCCTACATATTTTCATTATCCCATATTCAATTTCTCAAGCCTTTATGCTAACAGGTATAAAAAAGCATAATCCCAATACCACAAAGACAGTTGTGGCGGGGGGAACGGAAGCAAAAGAAAATACAGTGTGACCAGAACATGAATGGCATATCCGTCCTACCCTTTCCAAGGATCATTTACTATTGTGACACCGAGATATTTCGATAAATAAACTCTCGGAAGGGAAATTTGGAAAGGTGTTGAGGCTGACTGATTCATCTTTTACCTCAATGCTTTGACATTCTGCTGAAAAGAAAAAAAAAATCAAAGCTTCCCATAACGGAAAAGAAGATGTGAATAAATTAAAAGATAAGCTGAAATCAATCCAATACCTATCAGGAAGGGGATGGAATATCATCCCTTATATATCCAAGATTTTCCTCTTCCTTTGCTGAAATGACAGATGTAGTGAATTGCCACTGCTTCGGCTTCAGTGTCATTTAGGATGTTGGGCAGGTATCATTTTAATTCAGAAGAAGTTCAGCAGCTCTGATGGTCATAAGAGCTGGGGGCTAAAACAGACCCAACAGAACATTAATAATAATAAAAACAATAACAATAATAATACTTTACATTTATATAGTGCTTTTCTCTCTATACAGCAAGGACCCAGGACGTGAACGCATGATTTTCTTACTGTGAGACACCATTGCTACAATTTGAAAAGCCTCACAAAAATAGAAGAATGGGTAAGGTAAGGGGAGTATTTTACGGGAAGAAACATCAGTTGTGTACATGTGCAATGCATATCTAAGTGGCATTAGATATTCATACTTCTCAGTTTGTGACTGGTTGGGTTTGAAGAGGGAGGAACCTTATCATGAAACCAAGTACAGAGTGGGTACATTATGATTATTACTTAATATTCATCTATATAGCTTATAAGATCTTGGTTGATATGTGATGACTGTCACTCCAACATTGTGGGGTTTCCTGGTATGTCCTAAAAGGAAAGGTTACTTCCACATTTTGAACTTATAGAAATTCACTTATAACCCATCCTTCCATTGTTTGAACCTGCTGTTCCATTACAGGGTTTTTGGGGAGCTAGAATCTAGCCGAGCATTGCTGGGCACAAGGCATGAATGAGCCCAAGAGAGAATGTCAGTCAACTGCAGGACACACTCTTGCATACACCCACGTTCATTTATGGAACCAATTTAGCGTTATCAGCTAACATTACACATGTTTGGCATAAGGTAGGGAACTCTGTCTACTCTACTCTGTCCTCATTGCTTTTCAGCAAATGTAGCTGCTATATCCCAGATGATATCCATCAGATTCATGTCTCTTTTCACTGTATTTATCCACATGTACCACCATCATCCAATGTATATTTTAATATTATGCAATACGCAACTTCTACTGATGCATACTTAATTATATGCTTCATCTTGCTTATCATTGATAGCCGTAAGTTTTTCTCATTTAATTCCCATTTGTATCCACTAAATTCTGCATGCATTTCAATTTCATCTCTGATTGGTTTCCTGCAACTTCATAATGTTTTCAACTGTAATAAGCTGTGGTTCATGTCTATTGTAAAGTTATAACATTTTATACAGTCTTAGTCTTGTTTCAAAGCCCCTTGCTCAATTATATTTTGTTCCCACTGCTAAAATTATATTTTCTAAATTATAAAGCTAATTCCTTGTATTTTGTCTATTCATGATGTTCATTATCATGCTTCAGTATTTCAGAGTCATAGTAGACCACAGCTTATCCCAACAGCATCAGGTATAAGGCAGGAGCCAACTCTGGGAGGGCATCAGTCAATCTCAAAGCACATTCTTGCACTTGCACTTGCACGCTCACACACACACACCAGGGCAATAAAAGAACAAATTTACCTAACATGGATTACCAGGACAAAGACCCATGACAGTTGGAGACCCTGAAGATTTCACACAGACAGTGCCGAGGAAAGAATTTTGGAGTTGTGAGGCTGGCAGCAGCAATAACTAGTCCTCCACCATTCTGTCCCTTGTCCTTTGTATTTACCAAAGTAAAATAAATATCAATCAATTTTTCATCAGTGACCTTTAAACACAATGTTTTGTTCAGTAATAGTCAAAAGTACTTTTAACAACGCTGTTAGTCATATATAAGTATGCCAGGCAATAGATGAGCTCCCCATCCAGTGTTGGTTGTCACCTTTTGCTCTGTGCTATCAGCTCCTGCAACAATGCACTGGATAAATGAGATAGAAAATAATTCAATGGAGGGATAGCTATAATTCTGAAGAAAAAATAATGTTTTTATGGTTTGTAAACCAGTATTTTTTTTAATTCAATTTAAATTATTATTCTACAATCAACATCTATTTGCAAGCTCCTACAGTTGTGCATATTTACAATGCTCTCTAAACCTATCGGTAGTTCTCAGTTTAACACAAGCAAAAACAGCCCGAGGCAGGATATACTCACACATATCCACACTAACACTGGCGCAAGTTTGGAAGTGGCAGTTTACCTAACCTGCACGTCTTGGGGAATTTGGAAGAAAAATCAGACGACTTGGAGGAATACTCATGCAGACACTGGAACAACTGGACAGGAACAATGCCAAGTGTGGGTTGAGCCCAGGACACTGGGTCCATAAAAAGTACCATAAACAAAAAATAAATAAATTGCATACAACAAAGGAGAAAAAAAAAAAAATCTAAACACACTATGACTGTACAAGATATATTGAAATACACATACTCTACATACATCTTAAACACCAAAGATCTCTTTCTTTTATAAAAATGGCTATGCTCCTAAAATAAATAATACACAAAAATTTTAAATTTATAAGGAGCTGATAACATTGGGCAGAAACCAATAATGAATGTCTCCCAATGTAGTCATGATACTGAATTATACTGAGTCATTAAACTCTCAGATCATTAATTCCCTTTGTATAACATGCTAACATGTAGAGAACATACAAACTCTCCACACAGAATAGATGGACTGTATAGAGGAACTTAGCCAGAGTCATGCAAACAATACCAGTAATCACAGCCTAGGAGCCCCTGCTGTACCCAGCTACGTCACAATGTCTTGTCCCACATGAACATTGCACCCAGCAATCTATTACTAAACACACTTGATCTAGTTTAGGACCACAGGAGGACATTAAATGTTATGCCCTCAAACACATACTAGTTTCCTTTGTAAACAGAGGTTTCCATTTTTGTAGAATTCAGTAGCTTCATTTTTCATTAAAAATGATTATACAGTGTTTGTAGAGATGACAAAGTCTGAAGATTTCTATGCAATGTTTCCAAGAAGAAAAGCTCAATGTCAATTGTCTGTCTGTCGCTTAATTCAAATGTCTAATCAAAGTCAGAAAAGGAAGCCTGAATAAAAAAAGAGGTATTCTTTCATACACATTTCATTACTGTTATGTTGCATTTTATGTCCTCTGTTAATTAAAAAGAAAATAAGACTTACAGAATCCAAACTGATTTAAAGAATCACTCATTGTTATTTAGGGAAATTTCACCATGGAGTTTTGGAAAACTGACCATAATCTTCAGTCAACATATCTATTTTCAGTTATAG
>NC_053170.1:66266348-66306348 GCF_016835505.1 Polypterus senegalus | reverse complement strand
GGATGGCCTCCTGGTGGAATTGGAAGCCGAACCAACTTTACGTCTCAACATACCAACGTGATGAACCCCTCAAGACCTATCAGGTAGGAATGTACCGTTCTTGTGTTGATGAGCTGGGGTCTGACGGTGTGTGTCGGGGGATCTAGAGTATATTCCGACCCAGTTCTCCTTAAAGAGAACCTGGGAGCATTGGCAGAAGACCTACAGACGAGGGCCAGGTTCTGAAAGGAACACAGTGGGGACCTATTATAGGCTCTCGAGGACGGGGACTGACCCAAAGAACCCCACAAAGAAAAAATTCTTTGAGAAAGGTGGGGGTGCCCTGGGTCGGCAGGTGAGGGAAATAATGACTTGGGAATACAACTCAGAGGAATCCGTCTGAGAACAGGCCATGACACTATGGCAAAAAGTCGGGTGTTGGCTATGGCCATATAATAAAAATGCCCGAATAATTGCAGAAAAGGTGCTACCTGCTAATCTCACCCAGCTGACCTGGGGACATTCATATAACGACATGGTCACCCTTGTGGGGATCATTAACACCTTGCGGGAGGAAACCTATTTGGGAGACCCAGAAAGGAATCCATGTGAACCCAGAGGGAGTTGTGCCACTAACTTAGAGTCTTACTTTTACATTGCGGAGCATGCTTTGGAAAACTATGATGCACGGCTGAGAGCTTCGCGAGGTGACATGAGGGTCTGCAGAGAAGCATAGAGCAGGGGGCTCCTACTAATCCTCTGGCCTTTTCTCATTTGGGAAAAGCGCTAGTCAATGGCTTTAAAGTACCATCTTTATTTGACTCTGGCAGTAACATGACCATTGTTACTTGCCATTTAGTGTTACCGTGACAAAGATTAAAAATAAAGATCCATCTAACCTGTATTCATGGGGACGTCCGATCATACGAGTCCATCCACTGTTACATCTGCCAAAACTGTGTTATAAAGAAAATAACAGTGGCGGTACAAGATAATCCTCCATTCTTCTTGATACTGGGTAGAGATTGGTCAGATATAAACTGCGGCATAACACTCGCTATCCCTACTAAAGCACTCGGTCTTGTTAAGGACGCGGATTCCGGGTCCTGAGCTACCTTCACCCTGTGTACACAGGCGGTAGCGGGACAGAAAACAGCCTTAGAGAATGACGTGTAAACAGCTAGACCGTCACAGAGTGAAACATCATCACCAAGCGCTGTGTCGGCTTGGTCTGAAACCACGCCCCTTGAGGTCGAATCTGATCCCCTCAATCGTCTGCAGTTTCAGTTTAGGCAGACACTGGCTTCATTTAAAAGGGAGCAATGGAATGATGACTCCCTTAAATTTGTGAAAAATTCAGTGGTCTAAGTAGATGGCCAGCGCATCACACATCCCATGCCACAAGGTCCCTACTTTGTATTAAATAATGACCTTTTATATCGGGTGGCAGATCATGAAGGAGGAGTGAGGTCACTGCTCTTAGTTCCACGGACTTACAGGCGACAAGTCTGTGAACTAGCTCATACCCACCTCCTGGGAGCCCGTCTGGGTCCCGAGAAAACTTTAGAGCGATCAAGCTACGATCTTTTTGGCCTGGGATTAATGAGGAGGTCCACCGCTTTTGCATGTCCTGTCCAGAATGTCAATTACGGCAGATTCCTAGAAGGGACGGTGCTTCTTTAATCCCTATACCCCTAATTGATGTCCCTTTTGAACGTATCGGGGTTGATCTGGTGGGACCCCTAGAGCCTTCAGCCAGAGGACATAAATATATAATGGTCCTGGTGGATTATGCCACCCGATATCCTGAAGCTGTTCCCTTACGCTCAGCCACTTCCAAAAATATCACACGGGAGTTGGTAGGAGTATTTGCGCGAGGCGGAATCCTTAAAGAAATCTTGACTGATCAAGGGAATCCATTTACCTCAAACATTCAGGGAAACTGCTAAGTTATTGAAAATAAAACATTTAAAGACCTCTGTATATCATCCTCAAACAGATGGTCTAGTAGAGAGGTGTAACCAAACTCTCAAGCAGATGTTACACAAGGTAGTCAATGAGGACGGAAGAAACTAGGATCATCTCCTCCCCCTCATCCTTTTTGCATATCGGGAAGACCCCTAAGCCTCCACGGGGTTCTCACCCTTTGAATTATTGTATGGACAACAACCCCAGGGTTTATTGAATATATTAAAAGAAGGCTGGGAAGAGAAGGTCCTTCCATCTGTAAATACACTTGAATATATCATGCAATTATGCGATAGATTTGCAAAAATTAGACCTATCTTACATTCTCACATGGAAAAAGCACAAGCAACCCAGGCTCTGTGTTAGAACCGTGGCACATCTCTCCGGGAGTTCCGCCCGGGGGATTGAGTCAAGGTATTAGTTCCTACCTCACATTCCAAATTACTGGCTCATTGGCAAGGCCCATATGAAGTTAAGGAGAGGAAGGGTTTGGTCAATTATTTAGTTAACCAACCTAATCGTCGACCTAAAGAGCGGATTTATCATGTCAATTTGCTGAAACCGTGGAAGGAAAGGGATCCCGTTCCCTCAACCGGACAGCCCTGCTCCCTCTTTGCTCATAAATTACACCTTAACTTCAGTGATAATTTGACTCGCCAAAAACAACGGGAGCTCGAAGCAGTTATCCTGTCTGTCCCAGAGGTAGTAAACAAAAATCCTGGACGAACCTCCCTGGTTGTGCATGACACAGTGACGAAACCAGGGGTTATAGTCAGAGAACGCCTATATCGGATTCCCAAAACAAAAAAGGCAGAAGTGGAGTTGGATATCAAACGAATGCTGGTGTGATAGAGGAAAGTTTTAGTCCCTGGTCCAGTCCCATCGTATTGATTAAAAAGCCAGATGGAAGTTGGAGGTTTTGCAATGACTTCTGTCGGCTTAAACAAGTCTCCCAATTCGATGCCTATCCGATGCCACGAGTGGACGACCTTCTCGAGCGGCTAGGACATGCCAAATTTTTGACTACTCTTGATATGACCAAAGGGGTACTGGCAGATTCCCTTAACGGATTCCGCAAAGGAAAAAGACTGCGTTTAGCGCTCATACCGGACATTGGCAGTATAATGTATTTCCATTCGGATTACATGGGGCACCCGCTACCTTCCAACGCCTGGTGGACAAAGTGCTCAGACCCCATAATTCGTAAAGTGCTGCCTACCTGGATGACACTGTCATCTGTTCTTTCTTTGGATCTTGGCATGATGTCTAGCTTTTGAGGTGCTTTTGGTCTACTTCTCTGTGTCAGGCAGCTCCTATTTAAGTGATTTCTTGATTGAAACAGGTGTGGCAGTAATCAGGCCTGGGGGTGGCTACGGAAATTGAACTCAGGTGTGATACACCACAGTTAGGTTATTTTTTTAACAAGGGGGCAATTACATTTTCACACAGGGCCATGTAGGTTTGGATTTTTTTTTCTCGCTAAATAATAAAAACCATCATTTAAAAACTGCATTTTGTGTTTACTTGTGTTATATTTGACTAATGGTTAAATGTGTTTGATGATCAGAAACATTTTGTGTGACAAACATGCAAAAGAATAAGACATCAGGAAGGGGGCAAATAGTTTTTCACACCACTGTAGATTATTTAAATGAAGTTAAAGTTTTACCTGTATAATATAATAAACATATTTTGCTGCATTTCATCTTAAAAATGATATTGTTATTATATGTAAATACACGCTTTATAAAGTGGCTCAGGTTGTGCAATATTATAACTGTAGTGCAAGTTTACAGTGAGGTAATTGTACTTATAAGTACAAACAGTTCTACAAGGAGCAATGATTGAGTGCGTTTATAGTTCTTGGGATGAAACTGTTTCTGAACCGCGAGGTCCGTACAGGAAAGGCTTTAAAACTTTTTGCCGTGGCTGAGGTAGCGTGTGCCTGATGCTGTATACCGATAATTCTCTTTCTGATCAGCTGCTGCTGTGATTCACACTCAGACACAGTGATGTAAATACTCTGAGTGCTGCAGTGAGAGTAATATGGAAAAAGATGATCCGCTGTGGCAATTCCTAACGGGAGCAGCTGAAAGAAGAAGAAGGTGCAGTGAGAGTAAGAACGCTAAAACAGTTATGGTATTTGGAATACTATGGCTATTCCCTGGACCATTATATTGTTACAAGTTAATTACAATCAGATGCATTATACTAATAAACGATATGCGGTTAGTTTCAGTGTATTTATAAAGCCCCGTCAGGAAAATAAGGAGTAACCACACAGGAACAGTAGCATTGCTTTGACGCTGGGTGCCGCCAGTCTGCAAAACCGAGCTGAGAACTTGCGTACAATAAGGTATGAGGTACCGTGGAAAAGTGTGTGGCTTTACGCCAAGTGTAGGTTTTACACATCGCAATTTGAACGTGAGCTGAGTAGACCAAGTGGAGTTGATTACCCGGCGGGCCAGTGGGTGGCGGGGTTTTTTTAAACCTGTTTCTGTTAATTCTGCAGATCAAATATGGGAAAACCTGCCTGATTGAACGTCACTTCCGGTTAAGGCTCCCAGGCTGATGCCACTTCCGGTTCCGGTTCCCAGACTGAAGTCATTTCCGGGTTACGGACTATAAATCCTCCATCTTGCCAAACCAAGGGAATTCAATTTGGGAACTCAAAAAAGCAAAATCAATTGTGCTCTCTAAATCCTTTTGCAGCTAGTAACAATATACGGGTGGCTGCCCCAAACCTTCTTTTAGTGTGTTGAGACTCATTATTTCACAAGTGATTTGATGAGAATGTATTTAATGGGAAACTAAAACTGAACCAAACATATCCGGATCTAATGGCCGTGTTGTTATCAAAGTGAAAAGATACTCATTTAAAGTAACTGGGAGATGCACTGAATCATTCTGGAAAAACTGGATGTCAAAAAGAAAAGAATCTTGCAGCTTCTTCCTGAAGCTGATCATTCAGCTGCTGAAAGTTTTTTTAAAGACGAACTTGTAATAACATTATATGGCAAATTTAACACTAGGCTGAATGGCACAAATCCTATTTGAGAATAAAGAACATGGGTTAGTGGTAGCTTACAGTGTGCAGATTGTTTTCATAATTAAAAGACTACAGTATGACCTGTCATTCCATATGACACCATTATTTTTTGATTTTATAGCCATAACACTTTATTATTGTAACACACATAGAGTACAGTAAAACTCTTACTTGGAATGGCTAACCAATATGCAACACATCATCACTCTCTGACACAATGGTTAGCAAGTACAACAACCATACCTTAAAATGTCTGTCTCCCTTACCCGAGAAATCTCAGAACAGAACAGAGAATAAGAGAAAGAGAGGAAGTTTATTAGAGTATACTTCTCTTGAAATTTAAGACATTACAAAAATGATTCAGGTTACACAATATCCACCCATCCATTATCCAACCCGCTATATCCTAACTACAGGGTCACGGGGGTCTGCTGGAGCCAATCCCAGCCAACACAGGGCGCAAGGCAGGAAACAAATCCCAGGCAGGGCGCCAGCCCACCACAGGGCACACACACACACAACCACAAACCAAGCACACACTAGGGGCAATTTAGGATCACCATTGCATGTCTTTGGACTGTGGGAGGAAACCGGAGTACCCGGAGGAAACCCACGCTACACAATATCATTTTGTAAAATAATAATTCCGCAATGTGGAGTCAAGTTTTAAAAAACACCTGACTAGCTGCAAAATCCATTTTGATAAAATTGCTCTTCGTCTCCCCTTACTATTCATCTACTTCTTACTCCTTTCTCTAGAATAACTACTTCCTGACCAGGCTCTTTTAAATACACAACCTAATGTCAGGGGTGGTATTTGATTTTCAGGTGTGCTTCAGCTCCCTAAAGCTAGCTTGATTCTTCACTAATATATTTCACTTGCTAATGAAAAGGAACATAAACTGGGATCCCATGCTGCTTTCCGGCCACTAGAAAGGAGTTGTGTCTAGATATTAGTTCTAAATGACATATGATCACAATTTTTTTTTTATTTTTTAATTGTCAGCAGCCATACCAAGTTAACCACCTAAAATTAAGCAGATATGGGGCAAGCCAGTACTTAGATGAGAGACCATCTTGGAAAAGCTTGGGTTGCTGCTGGAAGAGGTGTGGAGAGGTCAGTAAGGGGTGCTTACCCTGTGGTCTGTGTGTGGATCCCAAAGCCAAATACAGTAATGGGCACACTGTGCTGTAAAACTGGCACTGTTCTTTAGATGAGACAAACTGTAAAACTGAGGTCCTGATTCTCTGTAGTAATTCAGTATTCCTCAGCATCTTTCAAAAAGAGTATGGTTTATCTTGATATGCTGGCTAAATTGCCTACTATGGCCTTGTCCATTCTGGCCCCGTAATCATCCTTTGTCTCTAACTGTCTCTCTCTCTCTCTCTCTCTGTCTTCACCACCTTACAACTAATTTATGATGAGCATACTGGCGTAATAATGGCTGTTGTTGCATCATCCAGGTGGGTGCAATGCATTGGTGGTGGTTGAAGTGGTTCCCCTCTGTCTATGTAAAGCGCTTTGAGTAGTGAGAAAAGAGCTATATAAATATTATTATTCTCATTCTCTTAAACTCTGTCAGTTTATGAGAGCCAGAAGATTGAGTGGTGTGTTCAAGAAGCATATTAATTTAACACAATATTCTCAAACCTGCTTAACTTAGTTAGTTCAGGGACATAGGGGACTAGAGCCTATCCCAGCAACATTGGGCACAAGGGGAATCAGGCCTAGTGAGGATTTGAAGCCAGTATGACAAAGCTGTGGGGCAACAGCACTGCGCCACTTCTCAGATGCCCTAAATAAAAAAGTACTAAAAGGAAGAGAAGGAGAGGGTGGTAGTGCAATACCCAGGTCCAGATGTTAAACTCCAGACCAAAATGTTCCAAGAAACCTTCATTCTCACTCTCTCACTTGTATTGACAAGTAGGAGCTCTTGGAGCTTAAGCACTGAAAATGTTTAGGAATTGGTGAGTAATGTTCAACCATGCTTTCACAATAAGAAGTTCTGAATAGGTAGACTATGGGAATTAAAATTGCCTCTATAAATATATACTTAAAAGGTCCTTGTCCTCAAATGAGTCACTCTTTAGAAAGCACAGTAACATCTCTCAGGCAGCTACTTTGCAGAATCCCACTTGCCAGTTGGCTTCATATATTAAGGATAATTCATGTATAAAAGTGGGTTTTTTTAACACTTGAATAAAATGTTATTTACAAACTTCCAGGTGTCAAAAGGTGGCCGGAATCACTCTGAGTTACCAGTATTTATTTTATGCTGACAGCACAATAAGAAAGCCAAAAAAAGCATGCTATATAAAATAGCTGAGAAATGTTGCATTTAATTGTGTCTCTTCGTTATTTTGTCCCTGCTGTCTTACTCTAATGCACTACTGGAATCTATCGCTGAGAGAAATGTATTTATATATTCAATTTCCATTATTATTACTGATTTGAAATGCTTACAAGCTACTCCTCTAGAATGCACAATACAACCCTGCATTCCATACAACTGCTTGTAATGCAATGTGTCTGGAAAGGGCTGCACCTTCATGATGTATTGTCTCAACATTTTTATCTAAAATACAACATATTAGCATGAAGCCTCTTCTTCTCAGATAAAAGTAATATTTTCTCCATAACTGTATAAACAATAAGGGACAAGGCAGTGAATAGATTGGACTAAAGGATACAAAACATAGTAATTCGACAGAAATGTTATTTGGCTATTGTGTCAGCAAAGCAGCTATGACGCAGTTCAGCAATATGCATGTCTTCACCTCAGCACTGCATGGTGTCAAACTGATCAGAACCAAAAACATCGACAAAGAATTAAACACAAATGAAGCAATTTAAATGCCCTGACTATGAAAGGTAGTTCTTTACGGAAATATATCATTTAGTGCTTAAATACTTAAATGCTATTATTCTAACACTTCCATTTTTGATTTCTCTACTTACAATCATCCTTTCTTCTAATGAACTCACTTAATTCAGTTTTATAAAGCCACTAGCACTAAAACCTTTCCCAGGAGCACAAGGCAGGGAGAGACACTAGATGCTAGACCACTACAGGTCACATGCTTACAAAGAAACTGGGCCACCGTAAGTTGTCTCACAACCTAACAGCTCTCAGAAACTATTATTTAATTTCTGGCCTGGTACATGCTCCCAATCTCTCTCTTTCTCTCTCTCAGTATCTATTTGAAGTTAAAATTTTGGATAAAATAGCCCCACTACATTATGCTCAGTTTTTGGTGAGATCAAAAAAGGTACAGGCTCGCAGTTATGTGACACCTGTCATCGGCACTGCCTATGTGGAATGTGCTTGAATTTTCTTACCAGTCTGGGGATGCCACTAGACTAAGATGTGTGCTAGATTAACAAAATATAAATCAATGTGTAAAATGTGAGTTTAAATTGGTCATTGGTGTTGCATGGATAGACATCTGTACACCATTATCCTGAAATGTACAGTGTATACAGAAAATATTCAGACCAAGTCACTTTCTACACAATTTATTGTGTTGTAGAACAAATTTTAAATGAATAAATTTTCTATTTTTACATATCAATCTAACCCAATGACAGAGTGAAACCATGTTTTCAGAAAGGTTTGCAAAGTGCATTAAAACTCAAAAACTGAACTCTCACATTTACACAAGTATTCAGGCTCTTTGCTACAGCATTTCAAATTGTGGCTATAGGTACATCCCGTTTGTTTTAATTCTCCTTAAGATGTGTCCAGAACTTGAATGGAGTCCACTGGTAGCAAACTGAATGGATGGGACATCATTTAGAAAGGCACAAAGGCAAACACCTATGTATAAAAGGTTTCACAATTCACACTGCATGTCAGGACAGAAACCAAGCAATGAAATCAAAGGAATACTCTGTAGACCTTCATGATTAAATTGTAGCATGGCACAGAACAGTACATGGGGTTTAAACCATTTCTAAAGCTTTGAGTGTTGCCAGGAACACATTGGCCTCAATAATTGTAAAACAGAAGAAGTTTGGACCCATCAGGACTTTTTTCAGACTTGGCAATCTGGCCAAACTGAATACATGGGCAAGATGGGACATGGTAAGGGAGGTGACCAACTACCCAATGGTTACTCTAACAGAGCTTCAGTAGTCCTCTGCTTAGATGGGAGAACCTGTCAGAAGGACATCCATTTCAGGAGCACTCCAGTAATTGGGCATGTATGGTAGAGTTACACGAAAGCTGCTCTTGAGTAAAACAAGGCACATAAAGGACTCAAAGGATGAGGAAAAATTCTCTGATGGGACAAAAATTGAACTATTTAGGCAGAATTCCAAGCACTATGTCTGGAAAAATCTGGCACTGCTCATCACCTGCCTAATACCATCATTACAGTGAAGTGTGGTGGTGGAAGCATCAATATATGGGAGTTGGGCTTCTCAGCAGTAAGGACAGAGAGATTGGTCAGAATTAATTGAAGGATGAATTCAGACAAATACAGAAAGGTCTTGAAGAAAATGCTCCAAAATGCATGGTACCTCACACAGCAGCGATAGTTCAACTTTCAGCACGACAATGAATTGAAGCATACAGTCAAGACATTGGAGTGGCTTAGACACGAGACTCTAAATGTCCTTGAGTGGCAAAGCCAAATCCCAGATTTAAACCCCATAGAACATCTGTGGAGGGAACTGAAAATGGCAATTTATAGACACTTCCCATCCAAACTAACAAAGCTTGTGAGGTTCTTCCAGGAAGAATGTGATAAACCACAAAAAATCTAGGTGTGCAAAACTTGTACAGACTTACCCAAGTAGACTCAAAGCTGTGATTGCTGCTAAAGTGGCTTCTACAAAAGTACTAAATTAAGGGTCAGAATAGTTATATGAATGAAGAGATTTCAGTTTTTGATTTTAATATATATGGAAACATTCCCAAAGAAGTGTTTTCACTTTGTCATTATAGGCAACTGATTGTGGATTAAGAAAAAATGGTAAATTTACACTTTTTAAAAATTAAAACTACAACACAATCCACTGTAATACTCTGATTTAGGAAATGGTAGATTAGATGGTACCAGATCCAACAGGTGTCATTAGCACTGCAACATAAGTGAGATTAATGGCTTTGCACAAAAACAAACTGCAGAATATAGTATAGAATATATGCAACATAGTTTATGATGATCATGATTCAGAGGTTAGCCTGCAGGGAGACCTATTGGAAAGAGTGGATACATTTAAATATCTAGAATCAGTGGTAGCCCGAGATGGAAAACTAGATGCAGAGAGAATGGAACAATTGGAAGAAGGTATCAGGAGTACAGTATTGCGTGATCGAAGAATTGTGTAATTGAAGTATTGTGTGATCGAAGGGGAAAGTTACAGTTTTTAAGGCAGTGGTAAGATCAGCAATGATGTGTAGAGCTGAGACACAGGCAGTAAAAGGAGTGCAGGAGAAGGAGTTAGATGTGGCAGAAATGAGAATGTTGAGATGGGTATGTGGAGTTACAAAAAAGGACAAGAGAACTGGATAAGAAATGAGACAATTAGAGATACAATAAAAGAGGGAGAGATATCTAAGAATGTACAGGAAAGGAGGTTGAAGTTTTATGGACATTTGATGAATAGAGACAATGAATATGTGGGCAAAAGAGTTATGGGAATGGAAGTACAGGGGAAAATAAAGCAAGGAAGGCCAAAGCAGAAGTGGACGGATAAAGTAAAAGAAGATCTGAAGAAAAAGACCGAGGAGGAGGTGCAGAAAAGAGCTGTTTGGAGAAAGCTGATCATGCGCATCGACCTCACATAGAAGTGGGAAAATATGAAGAGGAAGACTTTGTAGCTGCACCGAAAAACCTGAATCAAAATGTTATTAGATTAGACCAAAAACTAGTAGAAGACCCTAAAGGAAAACATGTTAAGAGCTTAAAACCTTGAAATTACCTATTTTCTATGTATTAGGATGCACTGAGCACAGTTGGTGTTCTGACATTTTTTCACTGTCATATCATGTAGAGTATTGCTGCTCAATTATTTTTTGCTTGACTATAGCGTCCATGTCACTTGTCATAGGAGGCATAACATGTACGTAATTAAAAAAATGAATTCTTAAAGAATCAACATCCAGAAAACACAGTGGATACAATACTAAGCAAACACAATCTCATTCAGACTCATTAGCCTGTGGTTATATCGATACCAGTTATGTGAATACATATTTCTATAACAAAAGGTTGCTAGGAGCAAGCATGTCACTAGGATGATACAAACGTTCTCCACAAGATCTGAGGAGAGAAATAACCACACTACACTAGAGATCCTGTGAAATGCTAGTGTGGAAATTTTGCCATTTTAAAGTTGAAAAGCCCTGCTTGTTTGCTGGATGCCCTAGAAGGGTATCACGAAGGGGCTCTAATGTAGAAAGAGAGGGAGTGTGGTCAGTGAGGGCTGGTAAGCCATTACAAAGAAAAAGGCCTCCACTGAGGGAAGGTTGGATGAATTTTCTCATTCAAGAACAAAGATATAAGGTTGGGTAGGACTGACGGAAGATCAGTACTCTCATAACTGCTAGGTGCTAACATAGGGCTGTTTCATTTAAAAGAAGGGATAAGTGATAAGATGCATTGGAGACTTACAAAGAAACTGACAGCATAAGGGTGCCACGATATTGGAATTCTGTCACAGAATACGCCTGGTAGCTATTCCCTGGACTTTCCAAGATGTTAAGAACATAAACATCATCTAGTATTTGAGAAATGTACATAGTTTCGATTAAATAAAAATGTCAATAATTTAATATTATCCAGTTTGATATTGTTGGCTTTTGAGACCCGAAAGAAAACTTACTGAGGTCTTATTTAACTGTGGAAAAGTCTCTTGGTGTAGCAACAATGAAACCCAAGACAATAATGACAGTTAAAGATCCCAACAAGCCAGCCAACTCACAGTAAATGTTACAAGAAATGTACATCAATTTGGGATTACTAGGCAGATGTGAGAAAACATAAAGGAACAGGGAGTGTCTTGTTTTCTACTGACAAGCTGCACAGAGTGAAGCGGACTTGCGCCATTTAAAAGACACAAAAGTATGGCACTGCAACACTCCACTAAGTCTTAAGAATTCAGCACAGACCTTCAGAATGCAAGGGGAAACCGTGTTGGCAGAGAATGACATCATACATTACGGCTGGCTACATCTCAATGAAACAGAAGGGCTTGGGAGAGTTTGGGCTTTGGAGCAGGCTCTATACAACAATTTTATGTTCTTAAGATTAAAACGATGCAAGGCTTTTTCCTTATTTTTCTTTTTAAATAAACACTGGAACGGGGCTCCAATTGTTTTATAACATAGTACAGGAAAAGCAAATGATGCATTTAGGAGAGGCTGAATGCTATTCTCTGTACTCTGTCCAAATCTCCTACTTAAATTAAGATTTTTTTTCCCTCAAAATGGAAACTGCTGAAACAAGTAGTTTTTCTTCTCTCCATGGTCTTACTGTTTCACAATGTATTACCTGCTGCGGTTAGAGACAACATAGCAGAGTGCCCCTTTTCTCTCTAACACAAAAGCAATCTGGGGTGTAATTCAGAGAAGTAAAAAAAAAAACTTTTAATCTCGCCTACCCCTAGACTCTTTGATTCCCACCCCCCTCCCCATCCAATGCTGCCTTAGCGCTTTAATCCTGTCCTACATGACTACATTTGTTTGAAAGCCATGAGCTAAGGTGAAAGTCAAAGGTGTTCTGAGATTTAAAAAGACAACCAAACTTAAAAAACATGACCACCTACAAATCAAAATAAATTGCATACAGCAACAAAAAGGGGAGGAAAAAAAATTCTGTGATCATAAAAAATGAAAAACAATTTACTATGGCTCATCGGTGTCTCTTGACTCAATCATAGCCCTTTCTAGTCAACAGAACAGCATTTTACTTTACTTTTTGTTTGCTTTTTAGTTGTTTGCTTCTGTTCCACCCCTCCTTCCAGTGATTTAAGTAGAAATAATAAAACAGAGATCCTTTTATCTTTCCATTTTACTGGTCTCATCTCCTTTGAAAAGGGATTTTTTTATTACCTGAAAGTGGCTGCACCTTAATAAACCAAAGCCAGTCATCCATGGTATTAAGAAAATATCTGCCTATCAAAATAACTGCTTTTCATGTAGTGAACACATAAAAGAAGTTACAGACTGGAATCATATTATTTATACGTAATTTGATGGAAAAACAAACCATTTGCTTAAAAAAATTGCTTATCCCAAAGCTCATAAAATGTGGCAAAATTGGTTATAAAAGCAAATGTAGATCAAGATGCAATAAGAATTATAATTTTGCTTGAAAAACAGTCAGAAGTTTCTGAACAGGCAGAATGTGTGGTGCATGATTTTAACATCAATAAATAAATAAAATCAGTAATTTTAAAACTAATTAAGCAGCATTGTAATGTTTTAAGCCAAGTGTTTGCTTCCACCATTCACAAAACACTAAAACCAGAACAATGGAAACCTTTGATTCAGGAATTGAATTGTTCAGGTTTTTTCAACAGTACACACTCAAGGATTACTAGGTTTCTGAAAAATCTGAATCCCCTGGTACCAAAGCAACAGCCATATTTTCTTTTACAACTTCTGTTCAGAAATTCCTTGGTTATCGGGCAAAAGTAACTACATTGCTTCTTCACAGCTCTGTTCAGTTCTACAAGTTTTTTCTGTTTGGAGTTTGTCTATTTTTTTGTATGTTTACAAGGTTTTCCACCCACATTTCTACCTGGCTAACTTATTTCTTCTCCAAGTTTTTTCTATCCATACCAGGTGTTTATAGCACCTCCTGGTAGAAAGGCCTACATAGCATATTTTGAGTCTACCTCAAGTCTCCTACTTCTTAGATGTCCAATCTATCTAAATTTGCTTGTTTTGATCAGGAGCCAGCGACTCTGCATCCAGGATCGAATGAAATGTTGGAACCCTACTTCATTCACTGCACCTGCAATATCATTCTTTGAATCACCACCCAAAGCTAGTGACCATGCAGACTGACCAATAAATCAGGAAGTTCTTCCAAAGGACACACTTCCCACTCACCACCAAATTTATATCACACACACACACGCTGAGTCTCTAAGACAGAGTAAGACATTTGCAATGTTTTTACATTCATAACCACACACATCGCACTACAATAAAACAAATCTTTCATTCACTGGTATAAATACCAAATGTACCGCACCTAGACAAGGAATTATTAATATTCCTACACCTACCCAGAGCATCTTCCATGTAGAAACTCCACAGTACCAATCAACCTATCAAACACAATGATTAAATAGCATGGTGAGACACACAATATCTATAAATTATTTATGGGATTCTCATATACAAAGGCTAACACTTTCTTCATCAGCAAATTAATGAGGAAGATGCAGCCAGCATTCATGTCAAAGATCTAGAATATCTAAGTGTTACCAGTTTCTGTAAATCATATAATGGGCATTTGTATCCAACACCCACCCTTTCACTTTTTGGCTGATAAGTCAACACATCAGTTTTAGGCTCATTGCATCCAGTCCACGTAAGTAGTTCAGTCACCAGCCACTATCGGTGAATACTGTCCTCAACTCTGGCTTTTAGAATGGGGTTTGATAAATCATTGGTGAATGAGTTTCTGTTTGTTCTTACTTGAACTATGTGATCAAGCATTTTGTGTTTTATACTCGTAATTAATATTGTCAACTTTGAGGAGATCTGTTTTCATTTTGACATTAAAGGAGTTTTTTTGCTGTTAACCAATGTCAAAAAAGCCAAATGAAATCTACTGTGATACAATGTTTTATAATAAAATATGCCTGAATCCAAGCGGGTAAATACTTTTTTATAGGCACTGTAAACATCTATGCAAATATGAGTTGTTACATGTTGTATATATTTATGTTTTTGCAATCTTACAAATTCTTACAAACTAAATAATAGATGTTAAACTAAGGGAAGTTCATTGCACATTACTCTGTTAGACCACTCAATTTAGCCTCAAGACCTTCTGAACATGCATTAAAATATTCCAGAATGTTTGATCTATGTATCAACATAGTATTTGCTGGCAGAAGTTTGAAATCATTATTGACAATTTAAAAGCTATTAAAATACTATTAAGCAGAAGCTTGTTGTCATTGGTTTAATACGCTTGACTACTATGGATCTCTTGGGGCCATGGACCGGACTTTTCCCTTTTTGAGACTAATTAATTGGTATCCTGTTTAGAGTAAAGTAAGAATCATATGACCCATGCTGAACAGAACATTTTCATGCACACCATGACCCTGTTTTATGACTAGAGAAAATGTTTTGCAGTTTAAAAGGCTGATCTAATAACCAAATGAAAATAAAAGTATATAATAAAAATAAATAACAGGAAGATTTGTGCTGGGATGTAAAAGTATAATATTTTTCCCCATGAAGTTTCAGCTGAGGTGGGGAAGGTCAATGGGGCTTTGAGTGTGTCTCAGCTCTCCAACACCACACAACACCAAACTAGTTGTGGCTCAGCTACCACAATGAAAGGGACGTTCCAGAGTGAGGAAAATTAATCCTGGGGAAGGAACTTCTACAGCAGAAATCCTCAAAACGGCAGCTCATGTGTGATTGTTTTTTTTTTCCCACAGCCAACACGGACAGGAGAACATTCATTAGATTCAGACTGCAAAAGACTCTTCTATTCAAAGCAATTTGTGTACCTTTAAAAGCTGGCCACATTGTTGACTGGTACAGGACAGCATAGCAAATGGTGCATGTCTAATTTGCATTCTATTACCAATAACATTTGTGTTTTGAAAAGACTTGGGTGAACCCCAAGCCTTGACTCTAGACACAAACAGTAGGCAGAATGAACCTGTTAGAAAGGCCAAGCATTTTACATCATCAAATGCTCCTTGGGGTGACACTGGAGCATAGGACTGATAGACTGGGTTTAAATCTTTGTCTTTTGGTGTTTGCCTCTCTTCTTTGCATCTTTATGAGTATTATCTGGGTACATTAGTTTTATTCCATATTCCAAAGACCTACAGGTTGGTTACCTAGTTGGCGGTGTGGCATAGTTGATCAAGAACTAGACTCTAATCCAAAAGGTTGCCACATCAGTTACTGCCTCATTCATTTTAAGACCCTCGAGCAACCTGTTTGTGCTCCAACTGTGAACAAACATGTATGTAAATCTTTATACTAAGGATTTATATTTATAGTTTGTTTAAAATGGCAGAGTGGGTGTCTGTGTGCAGGTGTATCCTGCAAAAGAATGGCATGTCAACATGGATTAGTTTCTTTTACACCCTTATTCTGCTGGAGTAGACACTGACTCCCTATGTCCGCAGAAGTACATTAAGCAATACTGGTAAATGGAGAGATGTATGGATTGATAGATAGGTTCCCAGGAACCAATATGATTAGGATGAGATTTGTAGCAGGGCAAGCAATCTCGCTTATAAATGTGCTACTTTTAAGGTTACATTTTAGGCTATTTATAAAATGATACTTGAAATTCTACAATGTATAGTGGCTTCATGGTACAAATATTGATAACTCCAGAAAAGTGATTGGAATCCTTTTCATATTTCAAAGTTGTTGGGCTACTTGGTTACTCTATTTTGCCTTGGCTTGAGTGAACTTGGGAAGTGTGTCCTGATAAGAGCTGGTCCCAGCCTTGTGCCAAATGTTGGTCATTACAATCCTGAATTAGGATAAGGAGGTACATATAATGGATGGAAGGTAGGATCTACATATTTTTTAACCAATTCCTATTCATTTATTCTGTTCCAAACTAAGTTACCAGTCCATATATTATCAAACCCAAATATTTACTAGAAACCCCATTTCTTAAGAAATCATAATAAAAATGGTCCAAACTTCAAACTGGATATTGGTTCTATGCAAACTTTATGGAAGTGAGCAGATTGTCTTGAAAAGAGTGATACTCATCTCAGCTGTAGTCAAGATGAAAACAGGTATCATCCTTAAGAAATTAAGGATATTGAGATATTTATTTTTTTGCAGCAAATCATATATACATACACACACACACACACTCACGCACATACCTGTACATACACACATATACACCAATGAGGGTCATGGTGGCGTCATCCTGAGCTGGATATTCATCCAATTCAATTCTCAGAATATATTTTTTAGTGCATTTTGCCCTCAGTTTCTTAATTTGAAAAAAAGCATAAATGAATTAACTTTGTCAACAAATTTATTTTACAATTTATTAACTAGCCACAGTATCTGTCAAAGACAGGTAATAGAATAATCAAAAAATGTTTGCTATCACTTGCCCTGCATGAATCTTCAGCGCCTTACCTCTGTATTGGCGAATGCTACTAACTGGCATTCGCTTTCTTGAATTTATTTCCGTAAAGCCCAGTTCGCACCTTAAGGCACCTTCCTTTTATCTTGTCTGGTTTTATATGTGCAGTCTCTGACGGTGACTCTTTCAGTATGCCTCATACACCTTTACTCCTTGTCGCCTCACTTTCTGTTTCATCATGTCACTAAAACTGACCATTCATACCAAAGCCAAACTGACAAATCAGATTACTCAGAGGGACTAGACGCTCAGACAGTATTTTATTATATAATAGATTAAATGTCATAACTTTCTCCTGGACAGATTTAGTACTATAACTCATGCAGTACTAACATTGCTTAGGAAA
Organism: Polypterus senegalus; assembly: GCF_016835505.1. Lineage (NCBI taxonomy): Eukaryota > Metazoa > Chordata > Cladistia > Polypteriformes > Polypteridae > Polypterus > Polypterus senegalus. The sequence goes on along the minus strand of NC_053170.1, from coordinate 66,288,667 downwards.
GGTGAACATTTGACTGACACTTACTCTAGTACGGTATATTCAAAAATGAGCCACTTGTATTTGGTACACTTTAACAATATATAAAAAAACAAAACAAAGTGTGACACTTTGAAAGTTTAGCAGCACCTTAGTCACAATAGTGCAGAACTTTTGAAATTCTGCTGTACAAGAATAAAAACGTTCTATAGAACAGCATGATGGTGCAGTAGCTATCACTGTTGCTTCACAGATTCTAGGTTTGCATTTCATGCTCAGTCATGGTCTGCATAGAGTCTACAATTGTTTCACACATTTGAGCATTTCTGTTTTCCTTTCACATCCTCAAAAATATGCATGTGAGGCAAACTGATGATTCCAGACTGGCCCTGAAGAGTGAGTGCAGATGTACATGAGTAGGCTCTGTGATGGACTGGTACCCTTCTCAAAGCTGTTCACTGCCCTGCACTCTGTGCTGACAGAATTGGCCTCCATAATCCTGAATTGGATTAACTTTGAGAAAAAAAAAAATTCATGTGTGCTTGTATTTTTCAACCAAATATTAGTCAATTAACTGCTATATTTATTTGAATCAATATCAGAAAAATCAACTAATTGTTAACTCAAAAGACATGAATTTTTAGTTTAGTTATGAAATTTAGCCTTTTCCTTTTACAAAACCTTTAGTGGTCATAGCTCCACAATTTCTAAAACTTCATAGAAATAAAGCAAAACAAATGTGGCTTCCTATGTTGCAGGGTTTTAAAAAGCTTGTTCAGTCATTTGCTTTTAGCACAAATGACTGCTTTAATGCTTTAAGATCAGGCTGTTCAAATTGTTCACTTACTACATTACAATTAATTCAAAACAGGCAGCAAGGATCATAACTAGAAATAAGTATGGACATATAACTGCACTTCCTAAATCACTTCACTGGCTTCCAATTAAGTTTAGAGCTGCTTTTAAAACTCCCCTTCTCACATATAAAGTAAGTGGTTTAGCCCCCCTTTACATTACAGAACTTATTAATGCTTGAATTTCAGGGTGAACATTGTGACCTTACCTGACAGCCTCTGCTTAAAATAGCAAGGGAAAAAAAGATATATAAGAGGCAGAGCCTTTAGCTATTGTGTACACAATCTCAAGAAACTGTCTATAATAACTGTTACTAACATCCTTTTTTTTCCTTCCCGGCATGCATGGTGGTACTTGAACTGTCTTAGCGTGAATGTTTTTCTACAAATGGTAAGCCATTTTAAAATGAAATTGTCAACATTTGCCTGATGAGTGAACTGCTTCAGAATACGACAAACCAAGAAGAATTGGATTTTAAATTTTAAAACAAAAAAAGAACAATACATGGGTACTGTATATTACATGGCTTTTCTCAATTTAAACACACACTTTGTTTTTTTGCTATACAATATAGTGCACTGGGCTTCTATAGTGCACTTAATAGAAAGAAATGGAATTAAAAAAATCCGATTTTTTACTGTATAACATTATGTCAGAGTTAAATGACTGGTAATTTCTTTTTCAGTCCCATATAGCTACATTACAATTACATGTGATACTTTATGGTTTTTTTTTTTGTAGAAATGTACAAAGCATTTAACAGCACCTTTAATAAAGATCAGGTTAGGCCTTTGCCTTGGCTATCTTCGATTGTCATGCTTGGGAATACTGTTAGCCACAAGTAAATTTAGAGAAAGAAAGGAAAAATAAATAATGCATCAATAAAATAAACTTGCATGTCTATTACTGTACAGAAACATAACTCTAACCTGTCAGGCCAGGCTTTTCAGAGAAAGAGAAAAGAAAAAGGAATAAATAATCTCAGGGCGCCGGGCGGAAGAGGAACACAAAGGCCCACAAAGTAGAAGAACAAAGCATATTTACTTTCCAGGACCCAAGGCTAATAATTAGTGACAGGTCAGCAAATATACGTCAGCCTTCAGTTACTAAGAAGGCGATCAGGTGAGTATTATGCAGGTGCCAGCACACTGGTTTCTGCATCTTGGGCTTTGTGCAGGCCTTCATTCAGCTTGCTGTATTTACAGAACGGTCGGCAGTTCATAAACTTTAAAGCTTTGAAGATTAGCAGAAAGTGATTTGTTGTTTTTTTTTCTTTCTTTCCTGTACATAAAAGAAAAAGGAAAGTTAAAAAAGAGTGGCATAACATCATAATTCACATCCACCTGCCAAAGCCTGGGCGCTTATCTTAGCTGCAGTAAAAACAGTTGAAAGCTGCTGATCTTCAACAAACCTATGAGTATTGTGGCGAAAGCAGGGTCCAGTAACCCCTAGTAATGTGGGATGGCACTCAGCTGCTGGAACAAACTCTGGTGGCTGCACCACAGAATTCAAACAAGAGATAAATATAAAAGACAGCTTGGCACATGCACTGCACAAATTCATTCACAACACACTGCAAGTTTAAAAAATATGACTTTAATTGCTAACCTTTGTCTTTATGTGCCTGTTCTGTTTTCATTGTCAACCGTTGCCTTTTTAATTTGATGCTGCTACATCATATGTATTCCATTTTTTTTTTCAAATAATGCTATAAGAGGATGCCACCACAAAAAAAAAAAAAAAAATCACAACAAACCTATAGGGAAGATCAAACAGAAAATCAATTCTTCTGTGTCGAGGTGGAAAAGATTACTAGGGACAGTAATAGTGCCAGATCAGGTAGTATAAGAAGAGATCAGGCATGATTACACACAGGAGCCTTCTATACTAAAGATGGAGCTAAAATGCATCACTTACAGCCATTTGTTCCCCAAACCTACTTATTCAAATTAACGGTTGTAGGTAGCCAGAGCCTACACTTGGCTACAACAAGCACAAAGCAGGAATCAGCTCCAGATGGAGTTCAGGTTCATTCCATGGCAGACTAGCAAGAACATATGTACACATACACACACACACAAACAGACTTACATCTCATCTTTTTGGAATGAGAGAGAAAAACTGGAGTAAAAACTCATATGAACAAAGAAGGGAGACCACATGCAAACTCTTCACAAACAGTAACCTGGTGAGATTTTGAACCTGTAGCAGTACCAACCAATGTGACTCTCCATTTCTATCATAAGACCACCCTGAAGCAAAATTGAAGGAAACATGTAAGTCCTCACCAAAAGTAAGACTAAAAGTGCTATCGTCAAAAGAGGGACCAAAAATCAGGTTATACTAAAAAGTAACAAAAATACAATTAAATTCAAAAGTTGAAAGATGTACAGTATTTGCAGCACAATCGGCCCTTTGGGCACCATTGAAACTATGTATATCACTCCGCAGTCCCAGCCATCTCCTTTTCATACCCATACTATGCTTTGTCATGCATGTCCTTCGAAGGATCTCCTTACAAGCTCTGTCAATAGCTTGTCATGCAATAACATTGTGGGGTGAAGGGTGGGGGAGCCCTACCGCTAACATTGTCATCTCCTTCTCTCTCTCCACAGTGCTGAGAAAATGCCCATTGAATGCAACTTACCCTGTCTCTTCCAGTTCACTCTCCGTAAAAGCTCAGACTTCCCAGAACAAGGTGTCATTTTGGGCAGCAGTTACCTGTCGGACGGAGCTCTTGAGAAACTGATACAATACCAGTAGCTAACCAATAGTTTATTTCAGATTTTCAAACATTAAATGGAACAACTAGGTTGGCTCCCTGAATTTTTCTTTTGTGGAGCTATATTTCCTGCTCCCGGTCACAGCTTATATTACTTAGGGGTGCTGCACCTTTCCTGTGTAATCAATTACTTCAAACATCATTTAGCTGCAGGCTATTAATGTCAGTTTTTTACAATAATAATCTGCAGATAATATTCATTCAGTCACTTGAGTCTTATATATGTTTACATAATTGCTTTCCTCTTCCATTTACTACCAGGGAAAGAACTTTAATTTTGTTTTTTTTTGTTTTTTTCTTTTATTGTTAACTAATGTAGCAGAAGAGGGGGACTGCTATATAAGCTGAAACATAAAATATATAACATATCAAAGTTAATGTAACTGATCTTAAGTTAAACATAAAATGTTTCGTAAAGAGTGTTCCTTTGTTTTAAGACAGATGAGTTTACAGATTCACTAATGCTTTTTAATAGGAGATTTTGAAATTTCAAAGCTTTGCACAGTACAATCTGTTTGAGGCATCTCAATGAAAATTGTAGTCTTAACAAATTTCTCTAAAGAATAAGTTTACCAAATTTCAACAAAACCAGTTTACGAGTTGTTTCATACAGTATGTATAAGCAGGGTTATCGCACTATGATGCTTTTTGTATACCACGTGAACAAACCTAAAAGGCCCACATAGGCATGTTATTAACAAACCTCCAGATTTTTATGTAATATTAAGAAATAATGTGCACATTCCAGCACAAAAATAACAAAGCAAACTATGACATGAAAATCAAATTTTCTACCTACACACAACTCAAATTCTCACTGGCTAAGTGTATGCTACAACACTGCAGCACATAATGCATCAAACCAAGTCATCTTGCAAAGGGAAAAATAAAAAAAAAACACACACATTTAGAAGTATGTGCTCCCAAAATGTATACAGCTCTTATCAATTTCTTTGGTTATTACTAATTTTGTAAATCAATCAGTTCGCTTGTAAGACATGATAGATGTGTGGTAAGTTCCTTGCCATGTCACTGTGCTCCTCTCTATTTCATGGGTCATTCCTTGAGTTGTACATTGTATTTCACTGTTCTTCTACTACCACAAATGCATGAGCTAGGCTATAAGGAAAAAAGAAAAATTAACGTATTCATTATCAATCATTGATTAAGATAATGGTATAGTTGTACTGTGTTCAGCTTCTTTATAAGCTACTGATATACAGAGGAAGCAATACATGTTTTTGTCTTTCATGTCCAATCTCAAAGTATAGGTTATTTATTTGTCATCTTCTCAGTGTTTTTCATAATAATTATCCATTCACTGCGGTGGGCTGGCACCCTGTGTTGGCTGGGATTGGCTCCAGCAGACCCTCGTGACCCTGTAGTTAGGATATAGCAGGTTGGATAATGGATGGATGGATTATCCATTCATGCATCTCTTCAATATTGAACATGTTTAGTCCAGTTCAGTGACACAGGTTGGGGGTGAAACCAAGCCCATTAAGACAGTATCAAGCACAAAGCAGGTACTAACCCTGCATGGAACACCAATCGATTGTATGAAAGACTTACTGTATATACACTCCCTCTAATGCAGGACCAATTTCAAGTCACTTTTTAACATGGACAGGAAGAATGCACAACCTCCACATAGATAGACTTGTCCAGGATTCACTCTCAGGACTCTGGAGCTACTAGGCAACAGTGTTAACCACTTTGCCATCATGAAACTTATATATTTCCTATATAGCACACAATTATTTCTTCCAATATTTCATTCTTTTGCTGGGTGCTCCACAGATTTTAGACTCTTTCAACTAGGATAAGTGCTGACCAAGTAGCCTTCACACACACTGGATTATTCATGCTGTGATATATATCACAGTCCAAGCCTCCCAGCCACATTCCAGATTGTACTACCATGTGCCAGTCTCAGGCAGATAGTTTGGTGTTGTCGATTATTCATGTGTCTATCTCAAGATTCATCTCTTAGAAAGCATTGCTACCTAACCAGTTTAACACTGGACTGGCAAGTTTTATTCCCCCTCTGTGTGGAAGACCTATAACATCATGTTAAGGAAAATGACCATGACTCCACTTCTTCTACCTGCAAGATCATATAAGCCTAAACTGGAAATAGGTCAGAGCACAGTTTGAATCTAGCTATCCAAGAGGTCAGAACTCTAGGGAGCTTAAATTGAACCCGGTGAAGACTGCCTAAATTGCTTATTTCTGTGCAAAAAATGAAATGGGTATTTCTTTAGGATCCCAACTCTTTATCATCTCTCTGTTTTTTTTTTTGGTTTTTTTTGTATATTCTCATACTTGGCACAAGCGATCTTGAATAGATTCAGACACTAGTGTCTCTCAATATTCATTTTTAGGCTCTGGTCTTTCCACTGTATGCATTGTTACTTGCTTCTGCTTATTGTTAAGCACTATATACTTTGCCTCTGTTTTAAGGTATTGTGGTGCTACTGGCTGTTCAGACAAATTCCTGAGTTTCAGAATGGTGTTCACCACTACCTAGGTTTCCACAGGATAGATGTGGTCTATTCTACTAGCTCTGTTTAATCAATCCTCTTTATCATTTTTATACCACTTTTTCAATTCAAGGAGTTTGAATTGCATTCTAGTCTTTATTGGATAGATTCAGGCACCTGTCTCTATACTGCTCTTATTTAGGCACTGGTCATTGACACTCATTAGATTTAAACTATGCTATTTATAGTAATGGCTACAGTGTCCCTATACTTCAGTGATATTTTCAAAGTACCAAAAAATTTCCTACCAGGGAAATAAATATACGTCTGAACCAAGGTTCATTTCCCTTGACCCCAACATCTAAGGAACAAACATACAGAAACAAAAAAAAGTCTGTAAATCTTTACTCACTTAATATTGCACCCTTTGGGGACTTGACTGAATGTGCAATAGCAAGCTCTCATTTCCACTCTTTCTTCTCTGTATATATCACATTGGGGAGTCATTTAGTGCCTGAGGAAAATATTAAAAAGGTAATCAATGAATCATTAACTAATCCCAAATAAGCATGGCTGCTCTTTCACTCCATTAATTGCCATGAACCTCAAATTGCCTTCAGTGGTGCCCCATCCAGCTCATAAATTAACCCAGTTGACCAGACGTTTCCTATTAGCTCTTTCAGATTTTTATTTATGTTGCAGTTTAGGGTTGGCTAAACATTCATTCTCATACAGTAAGATCTTGTTAGGGTTCACATATTCACTCCCCTACCTCAGCTTTTTTTTCATTTTTTGAAAATACATAATGCATTAAAATAGATATCATGGATAGAACCTGTGAAGCACCAAAATCATAAGAGTTGTGGCCACATAGCAATTTATGTATAAAGACTGCCTTAAACATTATAGAAAATATTTATGGCTTTAATATTTTTATACTAAACACTGTAATTAGCATAAAAGGAAAGGCTGCTCAGAGGAAGTTGACTAAATACTGACAGATTAGGCTCTAAAAATCTTCACAAACATTTCCAGAACACATTGCATACATATTTTCTAAGTTTTTGAAGACTTATGAAACCAACTCTTTTGTAAAGTAATTCCCTAGAAAAAAATATTTTTACTTTCTCCTGCCTCCCAGCCACTTTGAAACAATACAGCTTTATAACTTGATGATTTCAAAGAGAGATGGCAATAAAATAGTCCTCATTTGTAAATGTAGCACAAGGCTGATGTGAACAAGTTAACAATTCACTCTCATATCCGGCTTCTAAATGAAACTGCAGAGGCAGTTTCCCAGGTCAGACATTCTACAGACAGAAAAAAAGAAAGAAAGATACACACACACACATATATATATATATATATATATATATATATATATATATATATATATTATGGTTATTATGGTTATATTTTGACAAACACTTTTGTGGAGTAAGGGCTGATGGGAAGAAACATGGGAAGGGTGCTGTTAATGCTACTCTGACAGATAACTCATTCAGTTTTTTCAAAAGATTACAATACTTCTCTGAATGTTATTTGTAACAGTACAAAACTTTAATTAAACAAATCACAGATGTTACAAATAATCTTTTACTGTAAAACATTTTAAATTACAGCACAGTACATACACATATACTATACAAATTTTCAAAATAATTTTTATTGAACGTTCAAGATGAACTTCATAATGGTTGAAAGATGCTGACAAAAATATTTAGGCTGTGTTAGTAAAAGCTTCTGTTAGTTTTGTCACGGGGAATTTATTAAATTACACTATTAGCAAAATGGTCTTCATTGTGATGCACTATGAGCATTTTAATTTAAATGGAAGCTCACCCTTTTCACAAGATTTAAAAGATTTTTTTGTACATTATCTGATTAATTTTTAGCAATTTGTAGGTTTCAAAAGTTCTAAATTGTGTTAGATTTATTATGATTTACCGTGTTATTGACGGCATATAGAATGTCACTACAGTAACAAACAAATTGGAGGCTCAGTTTCTTGCCAGTTTCCTTATTAGAAAGAAGCAGAATCTTTGTCATCAGTTCCTGACTTAACAGCCACACTGAAAGGCTCACACTGACATGTCTTTACTGTTGGCAATTCAAAAATATTTTCAATATGTTAAAAATTAATATGAATAAAATTAATACGTAAAAATACAAAATGATACATTTACAGGGTTAAATTAACTGGCAATTCTCAGTAGGCCCTACTTGAGAGAGAGAGAGAGAGAGAGAGAGAGAGTACATTGGGAAGGATCTCGCTCAATGTCATCCTAAAAAGGATTAAGCAAGTTTGACATGGACTGTAAATAACTATTAACAGTCCATAAGATATTATAAACTATGTGATTAGCAATAATAAATTTCCAATGAATATAATAGGACTCTTGAAATATGTTATGGTCATTGTTTTAAATCATAGGAGGAGGAGGAGTTTGGGAGCATGCACTGATTACAGAGCGTTGCTGCACCAACCACATGGCAAACAACATGGATTGGTACCCAAGTGCATCCATATACATATATATACAGGTATATATCGTAACTTGCTTTTAATTTATTTTATAACATGCTGCCCCTTAACAGCAAAACAGATACCTAAAGTGTTACCATTATGTTATTGCAGCCTTGCTAAGGCTAATAGTGTGTTTTAAGGTATTTAAGGTGGTTGTCAGTAATTTAGCCTTGATATTTTTTTTTTTTTTAGGATATGAAAATGATTTGAGGCATCAGTAACGGCTCTAGTGAGTTTTGTTACCAGCCAATATAAGAAAAACAATAAACAACTTTAAATCCAGAATAATAAAGGTCCCCCAATAAGATAATTAATTCCAAATAACTCAGAAGACCAAAAATATATCACTCAGTAAATGAATGTAGCTAAGTGACACAAAAGTATTTCAAAGTTACTGAAGATCCTCTGCAGCATTTTCACACTAAGTACTATGAAAAAAGCAACATATTGTGTCAAGGTAAGGTGCTCTGATGTATCCAAAGAGGTCACAATGACCTGCTGGACATCACTCTCACTATTTTAAAGTTTTTCCACAGGTAGCAGGTTACTCCTACGATTAAAGCACATGATTATGTACCCTACTGATGGCTGCAACGGTTCAGTCTTTCCTTGCTGTCACTGAATTCCCAAAGAGGATTTGGGCAGCAGTAAACATTGTTACAATAAATGGATGGACAGAAATAATTTAGCTAGGTAAAGAATATTTTAAAAAGCATTAAACTAATAGAATATTCTGAGGTGTGTGGTATAACATTGGGTTCAAAGTACAGTACAACAGTTTTTCAACAGGGAATATGTGACCCACATTTAACTAGAGGTATATTGGTATAAACTTTACTTGCTTCTTAGACCTCTCTGAACAACAGAGTGCTCATTATAGAGAAGGATGAGATTAGTAGCTCACAGACACAATGAAGAATAATCTCTACACTGAATGGACCACATTTCTGGTTCTAAGAAACATGGGGCGTTGGCCGTAACTTCCTGTGCTCAGTTAGTACTGGGAGTGTTAACAATTCAAACAGTGTGGATTACCACTTTTGGAATTGCTCCTAAACTAGTTGCTGGTAGGTCAGGATCTTACACCCTAAATGCTGGAAAGGGATTTAAGAGTTAAAACAAAGGAAGGATGCAACACATAACCTCACTGTAGTTACTTATACTGTAGCAACAATGAAGACTCGCCAACTTGCTGACTCATTGCAAGTCAGCTTCTAATGTGGAACTAAAACAAGTAACCTCGATTTCCTACTTTTTTCCAGGCTCTCTGTCCTTCCTTCAGGGTTACTGTGCTACCATGTTGTGAATGTGGTCAAGTCTCTTCATTATAGAAAAGAGAAATGATGTTACTGTGTTTCAAAGAAGCAGCAGGCAAGTATAATAAAACTGGCCTGGCTTTTCAATCTGATTTCTACCCAATTTACAGTATTAAAATGTAAACTGTATTCCGAGAAGACGGCACAAATCACAGTCCCAAAGCAGTCTGCAAGTGGAGCTGAAACTTGTGAATGTGCTTGTAAAAATCTGGTATGTCTTGCCATTCCCATACATTTGGTTTCTTTATATCCCATGTCCAATACACGCTGTCACTTAGCAACAGGCAGGAAGTGCTGGTTGGATGCATGGACTGCAAGCCTTTCAGCTTTTTTTCCTTCATCTTTTCCAGCTGACCATTTTATAGACAAATGACTCCACATTTTATTGGAACAGCTCCACTACAACCAGATCCCAAAATCTTCTCTTAAAAAGGAAAACCATTTTTTGATGCTGACATTTTCTGAATCTGGAACCCTACTTATCATTTGCCCCAATGCAGGACGCAACACTGGGATGCCTACTAAGCTCTAATTACTGTTACATGGGATGCATATAGCCCACTGTAAAGTCAACAGTCAAACTTAATTGAAAGTCTCTGGTGTGTGGGAAAAATAGTGCAGTATTACATTGGGAAAATATGTTAACTATACACAGTGATCATGCCAAGAATTGAACCCATACTCCAAGAACTATAAGACAGCAGTGCTAACAACTGTACTACTGTGACATCAGTTAGTCAGTTATGTTTTGTACATGGCTCTTTTCAGCTTAAGAATGCCCAAAAGTTACTTTGAAGGACTTACCAGTTAGAACATTTAAAGTATAGGCAAGTTAATTGATTCACTTAATGTTGCACTGTAAACTCCCAACTGAAATTTTACGTACAGTTCTTCAGCAGACTGTCATTAAATGGGACAAATACCTTTTTTCCACTGATTTCATTTTAAAAAGTAAGTTTCATTTTATTACTGTTTTTTAGTTTGTTTTTTTCCCCAAGTTGATTTACTTATATTAGGATACATTAAAATTGTTTCTATAAATTTTTCTTCAGGTGGAATACAGTTAAGTCAATCAACCTGGTCAAAATCTCATAGTGCATGTCAGTGATAGATAGATAGATAGATAGATAGATAGATAGATAGATAGATAGATAGATAGATAGATAGATAGATAGATACTTTATTAATCCCAAGGGGAAATTCACATAATCCAGCAGCAGTATACTGATACAAAAATATTTAAAATCTAAACTCCAAACAATGCCTAAGAATTAGAGTTATCTATAAAACTATCGATGATTATTTGTGTCAACATTAAATCTAATTCAACATGTTAACTATATTGCTATGCAATGCAATACATATGCACATGGTGAATTTAATTTTGGCACAGTTTAATCATGTCCTAATAATTGATTGATTGCTTTTTACTACTACTTTTTGTGTCACTTTAAAATGCAATACAAAAACATAGATCACATGTCATAACTAAAAGCAAAGCAACTATATTGCATTTAACTCGGCCGCTGCTCTAAGACTATTGCATTTCAATTTAAGACCACTTGTTAATCAGACCAAAACTGAATGTAATCAAATGACGAATCCGCATCCAAAAGTGGATCGGGAGAGTTGGGGCAGGGGGGCACCCAGCAGTTGAGGAAAGAGGTGTTCAACTTCTAAACATTTCTGTGTTTTGGTGCAAAGCATTAAGTTTTAATGTGGAGTGAGTAATCAAAACAGCAAGAATTATTTTTTAGGTTTTGCTGAAAAAGTTTATTCTTATCCTAAGTTGTCTAAATAATGTGTTATGCTCGTCTTTTATTATTTTGTTCTACTGTTTTTCTGATAGTCCTGAGCAATACATTTGGCAATAACCAATACCCATGTCCAGGTAGCTACACATCATATTTGTGGAATACTGGTGTATGGACACCCTGGTTGATGATCTACATAATCATATGATGCAGCTCTTCAGAATATTAGCTCTTAAACATGTTCTAAGGATGTTACTTTTGCAGTTGGAAATTTTTCTCCTGTTGATGCTTATATTACACTGGCCCTTTCCAGCAGATGACATGGAAGAGAATAAAATCATCATTTACACTGCGGTGTATCTCCTACATTTTCAATTCCCCAATGTACATCTTTAGTGCTGGATAAAAACTCTTGTGATTGGAACACTTCTTACACTTCTAAGTTTACCCCAACCTTCGACAGGCTTTTTGTCCCACCATTTCACACTGATTGGTCATTTAATAGCATTCAGCTTTGGAATAATTATGCATGGTTTTGAATCGAAATGCAATACTCTTGAAGCAGCCAGTAAGCAAAATTCAATAAGCTTGCTTTGCTTTTAGTTCCAACATGTGATCTATAGATGTGAATTAAAATGCAAAACGTTTTTGTATTGCATTTCAAACGGTCATGAAAACTGCATGCCGTAATGAAAAACTGATCATTTGGTTGTTTTTTAATTATGACAAGATAAAACTGTGCCAAATGCACCATGCTTATGTACATTGCAATGCAGTCAACCCACTGGACTGCATAAAATTTTGGCATAAATAACCTTCCGTATAAAACATCAATCCATTTAACACTAGAATTACCAGAGCCTATGAAAAATCTCATAGATCCGGCCTGTTTTATCTTGGTACAGTAATATATATTGCTTTACTTTCCCCTATTGTATTATTAATATGTAGCCTTAGAATGCTTAATCTAACAGACTTACCACTGTTTATAAGGTATTATTGTTTATAACATATCCCCAACTTCCCTTCTATATCTATAACTTCAGGCAATTAAATGTAGTAAAAAGACAAGCAGGAGTTAAATGACACATAAAATAATTTATTACTGATAATATTCATAAAAATAACAAAATGCAAAGTACATTTGAATATTGGCAATCATACAAACTGATAAAATGGTGATGTGCAACTCAGGTGGCACACAGACTTGTAGTTACTTAAAATGTCTCTAGTTAAGGCATCTTTGGTGCTCAGCTTTCAGCCACATGTCTGTTCAACATGTCTGCTGAGCTGTGCTCTTCATTGTGTTGTCTTCATCAGTTCATGGTGTGATGGTCTTCATCAGTTGTTAGCAAGAGAAAGATAGTTCTACATCATCACAGGTTAGCAAGAGAGATGCTTCTTCATCATATGTTGGTTAGAGAGAGAGAGAGAGAATGTGGTTGAGCAAGCAAATTTATGGGTTTTCTGTCCAACCGATGAAGACAAGCTGCAAGCAGCCGGCTATACCATCCCCCCACCGATTTAGAATGCACACGAACTTCTCCCAGCTCATGCCTTGATTGATTATCTGGGAGTGAAGTGGAGTTTTAGAGTGGAAATAATAGATCGTTATTTGGAACACACACATTTCATGTGTGTTCCGTTTCTACAGAAATCTGTGTAAATATAAAATTTATAAATTGGTATGCACGGTCAGTTAATGAGATCGTTATATTTTCATGTGGGATGCTCCTTTTAAAATATTTTTTAACAATTGAGACTGCAATTAACATGAGCAAGTGTCCTTATAACTGTTATTTTTAAGATCCATAACATACAGACAGACAGAGCACTACATAATAGAGAGACAGACAGGCAGAGAAGTCACTAGATATATAAATAAACAGGGAAGGCACATGTGTTTCCTGCAGAGGCATTAGCTCTCTTGGAAATGTGTTCTTTTAATATTGTGGCTTATTAAATAATTAAACAATATCATAATATACCAGAAAAGGCGATATCCCTCCCATAGTGATTACGGCAGTACAAGAATCACATGAGACCAAATATCTTTTAGCTTACATTTACTGACGTTTTACGCGGTTACAGACGGGAAGGCATATGGACAGACTTTTATCCAGGTGGGAATCTGGATCAACACAGTCAGCCATTTTCTCCGTCCCTACGCTGGGAGGTTTTTCAACAACTTTGTGTCGACACAGCCTAGAAGGGTCTGGCCACTGTCCAGACCTTTTATAATGTCTTGCTTCATTTGCTGGTCTTCTCTGTCTCCAAACAAGGGCTGAATTCCTCTTCCCCAAAATACAGACCTATCATAGTGCTTACATGCTGATTCTCATTCTCCCAATAAGGAAAGAAGATTTGTGCTGATAGAGGACAGAAATACCCTAACCTGTGTTTAAGCTGACTATACAAGCCTCCAGTTGTCTTAGGCTATCTAATCCAATGCTTGGCTAGCACTTCTAACTGCTGAGCCCCTGTGTGCCACAGTTAACATGCACATGTGAATAAAACTCATAACAGTATTGTCCAGATACAGTGACATAAAGAAAAATGTAGTATTACAACATGTACTGAAAGAAAAAAAAGATCAACATGTGCATTGATCTTGCTGCACTGAATTAGCTTACGCGCTCTAACCCCCCATCTGACTTTAAGTTGCAGCGCAAGTACATACGCTAAACCAAGTTTATATGTGTACTGTATAATATTAACAAAAAGAGCAGCTTACTACTTAAAACGGCAAATATAGGAGTGAGTGGGGATTGAACCGGGGACTCTTGATTACACTTGCGCTGTTACATAGGGTCGGGGGTTGGGGTTATTCAGTGCAGCAAGATCAACGCATATGTTGATCTTTTTTTTCTTTCAGTACTGTGCCTTCCCTGTTTATTTATATATCTAGTGAATTCTCTGCCTGTCTGTCTCTCTATTACACAGTGCTCTGTCTGTCTGTGTGTTATGGATCTTAAAAATAACAGTTATAAAGGTCACAACTGACAGTGCATACCAATTTATACATTTTATGTCTGTTTGAGGTTACAAAGAAAAAACAGTTTTTCCCCAATGGGGACTTGGAACTCGGGTCTCTGAGGAACGGCAAGCTCGCTGCACTCTGAGTCAGCAAATCTTATCGCTAGGCCACGGAAGCTGTTGTATCGTTCTTGAACTTTTTGTGAAAGTGTTTATTTGATGTTTGGACTTCATGCTTCACACATTCTATAGTTTATACCTACATTTTGTAACATTTATTACTAAAATATGAAAAAGTTTCTGTTTTAACAATGTGTTTACACAGATTACTGTAGAAATGGAACACACATGAAATGCGTGTGTTCCAAATAATGATCTATTATTTCCACTCTAAAACTCCACTTCACTCCCAGATAATCAATCAAGGCATGAGCTGGGAGAAGTTCGTGCACGTTCTAAGTCGGTGGGGGGATGGAAAAGCCGGCTGCTTGCAGCTTCTCTTTGTCGCCACATTTACACAGCAAAGGCCGCTGGCAGGGAGGAGCGAACGGTTTTAAGGTGGGACAGATCTACGAGTGTTTTTGTAGACTGGTAATTCTAGTGTTAAAAAAAATGCAGGTCTCCATTGTAGAACCTTAGTGAACCGGGTCCTATCCCAGCAGCTTTGGGTGTACACTATAGGCAAATTCATGTGTTCCTGTCCATCACATGGCACATTTAGGCACACACACATATATAATCAGAGAGCTAAAGATTAAGTCCGTGAACGAGCCCGAATTTAATCACAAGACCACAGTGATGTGCATTAATAAAACACCATCCTTAAAATGAAAGTAATGTAGTTAGCTCGAAAACTGGCCATATCACCACAAAGTTTGCTTTGAAAAAAAGGGTTTAAAACATTAAAAAACGCAGGCAATGTTTGGTTCCTGAGGGCCTGGCTAGCTCAGTTCCAGCTGTTAAACTAAAACACTCGCATTGTACACTCGGGTAGTGTCAGTAGTTTGTTAATCTCTATGAATAGGCAGAACACTATTGGAAACAAAAAGACAAGTATGGATATGGATGAGCAGATTAGATTATGATAGTAAGGGAAAAGGCTAATAAGAAATATGAAGAACAGCTTCCCTCTCTCTCTCTTTTTATTTTTAAGCCAGACAGGACATGAACATGATAGAATTTCTTGAAGTCTTGATCAGGCACCATAAAACAAAGTACTGTGCCACTCTGGTTAAAGATGGAACCTAACATTAAGACATGAGTGAAACATTAATGCACACACAAGTATGATCACTGCAGTGCCACTACAATTCTCACTAGCAATTATCTGCAATTATGTGTCTAATTGCTTCCAGAAGCAATGTGCATTTGATTGAAACTCATTGATTTCTGTACAAATTAAAACTACAAAAACAAAATAATATACATCAGATAAATCTTTCAAATTGACTATAGTAGAAAACTGTGATAAATGAGCATGACTTAGTAAAGTCAGCAGAAGGGAAGCAGCGAGAAGTCAGTGAGAGGACACTGGGAGGGTGCAGCTCCACAAATGGAAGCACAGGCCATGCACAGCTCCATCAGAATGCAAACTGTGGAATTAAAAGCAGCAGTTACGGACACACAAGTACAGATCAGTTCTATTTTAGCAGCTTGGAAGGCTGAGAAAAGCAATGTTTCTTCACTAAGACACCTTTCTTCTACAAACTCAGCATAACATCTCTCATAACAAGAGAAATATATTTACCTCATAAAGGGAGGTACTTTGCCCTGCATGCTCCATAGACATAAATGTTTTTTTCCCTGCAAATAATGCATTGAGTCCTTATTTAGTAACAAAGTGTCCCAGTTTTAAATGATGGACAAGGAGACAGCAGGAATAAAAAGGAAATAGGGCAGGGACAAAAGTCATCAACACCCTAAAGCAGGATTCCTCAAGTTCGGTCCTGGAGGGCCACTGTGGCAGACGTTTGTTGCTCCACCCCAATTTCCAATAAAAAGCCTGTTATGGCTGATAAGGGAACTTGTTATTTACTTCTACAGCTTTTATTCTGCCACACCTGATCACTGTTAGATTGTAGATTTTTTTTTCCTGAGGATATCAACCATGTGGCCCAGAGTAGATTAGTAAATCATAATTCTCTTTTTCTCTGCCTTTTCCTTTCCAAATATTTCATTCAAACGAATACTTCATGGTGAACATGCACATGAAATGAGTACAAGTTAGGTGGTGAACTGCTGGCTTCTTTGACACTTTCATCTCATATGTAATTGCTATCTGCTTAAGAAAACAAGAACCAAATAAAAACGGAGAATGCAGCTGCTTAAGACTAGAGAAATTCATTAAGGAAATCTTAAAAGACAAGTTAACTAAATTAAAACACAAAAATGTTGCTTAATTAATAACTGGCTTCTTGTTAAGCAATTTGGTTGGAACAAAAAAAATGCAGCAACTGTGGTCCTCTGGACAAAAAATGAGAATTTCTGCTTTAAAGGAAGGAGGAAAACAGTTACTGATAGCGATGATAGATTCAAGTGAGCATAACACCATATATGTGTGTTGCAAATGAAAGAGCATTTATCAGGACCTCCAGCATGAGTGTGAAGTAGAGCCTAACCAGGTGAAAGCATGCAAAACTTATCTATACACTAACGGACAGGGATGGCTTTCTGGCTATACACCCAAAGAGAGGGTGAAGTTAGGTTGGATTTCCACAGCTGTCATTTACTATAAGGTATGTGCAGTCCCTCTAACAGAGCACACTCGTAAAACTCAAAGACCAACTAAAAGGTCCAGCATGGAGGTATACCAGGAGCTTATAGAGAAAGTTCTAGTCTCATGCCCCTCAATTGTGGTTCTGGAGGGCTACAGGGGATTGTTATTACCCAGTTTCCTTATTAGAAGCTGGGGAAATAGGACTATTGACCTACTGTATGCAAATGTTAAAGACGTATACAGTGCCACTCCGCTGTCTGTGCTTGGGAAAGCAGATCATAACCTGGTTCTGCTTCAGCCTCACTACAAACCAAGAGTGAGCGAGCTACCTACAACCACACGCTCATTCAGGAAGTGGTCTCCTGAGGCAGAGCAGGCTCTAAGAGACTGCTTTGGAACTACGGACTGGGATATCCTATAGTGAGAACATTGAGGAGGTTGTTGACTGCACTACTGACTACATCAACTTCTGTATGGACATTGTAGTTCCAATAAGAACAGTACGCTGCTATGCTAACAACAAGCCATGGATTACAAGTGACAACAAGGGCCTTTTGAACCAGAAGAAAAGGGCTTTTAAAGGCGGTGATCATCATGAGTCTAAGCTCGTGCAGAAGGATGTCCGAGTCCAGCTCAGAGCAGCGAAGGAGCAGTACAGGAGAAAGTTGGATTTGAAGTTGCAGTAAAACAGCATGAAGGAAGTGTGGGATAGGATGAAGATCATCACTGGCTGCATTTCGAAGCAGGGTGCCACGATCAAGAGAGACGTGGAGAGAGCAAACCAGATGAACATCTTCTTTAACAGGTTTGATCACCCTAACCCACTCTCACCTCGGAGTACTGCACCCTCCACCCATCCTTCTGCTGATACCAGCACCTCGGAGTACTGCACCCCCCACCCACAATTACAGCAGCCCAGGTAAGCAGAGAGCTGAGGAGACTTCGTGCCAGCAAAGCAGTGGGTCCAGATGGAGTATCGCCACGACTGCTGAAAGCCTGTGCGTTGGAACTGGGGAGTCCTCTACAGAGCATCTTCAACCTGAGCCTGGAACAGGGGAGAGTCCCGAGGCTTTGGAAAACATATTGCATCACCCCAGTCCCAAAGTTATCACATCCTAGTGAGCTGAATGACTTCCGGCCTGTCACTCTGACGTCACATGTGATGGAGACCATGTAGCTGCTGCTTCACCACCTGAGGCCACAGGTCTGCCACGTCCTCGGCCCTCTGCAGTTCGCATACCAGGAGAAGGTGGAGGCAGAACTTGCCATCATCTAAATGCTACACTGATCCCTCTCCCTCTTGGACAGAGGCAGTGGTGCTGTAAGAATTATGTTTCTGGACTTCTCTAGCACCTTCAACACCATCCAACCTGTGCTCCTTAGGGACAAGCTGACAGAGATGGGAGTAGATTCATACCTGTTGGCATGGATCGTGGACTATCTTACAGACAGATCTCACTATGTGCGTCTCGGGAACTGCAGGTCTGACATTATGGTCAGCAACACAGGAGCGCCGCAGGGGACTGTACTTTCTCCAGTCTTGCTCAGCCTATATACATCGGACTTCCAATACAACTTGGAGTCCTGCCACATGCAAATGTTCACTGACGACACTGCAATCGTGGGCTGCATCAGAAGTGGGCAGGAGGAGGAGTATAGGAACCTAATCAAGGACTTTATTAAATGGTGTGACTCAAACCACCTACACCTGAACACCAGCAAAACCAAGGAGCTGGTGGTGGATTGTAGGAGGACCAGGCCCCTCATGGACCCCGTGATCAGAGGCGACTGTGTGCAGAGGGTAAACACCTATAAATACCAGGGAGTGCAGCTGGATGATAAATTGGACTGGTCTACCAATACTGATGCTCTGTGTAAGAAAGGACAGAACCGACTATACTTCCTTAGAAGGCTGGCGTCTTTCAACATCTGCAATAAGACACTGCAGATGTTCTATCAGACGGTTGTGGCGAGCGCCCTCTTCTATGCGGTGGTGTGCTGGGGAGGCAGCATAAAGAAGAGGGACGCCTCACACCTGGACAAACTGGTGAAAGGCAGGCTCTATTGTAGGCACAGAGCTAGACAGTTTGACAGGAGCCTGCTCAGTGCCTGTCGCTCTGCCACGGATGTCAATCATGGAGAATCCACTGCATCCACTGAACAGGATCATCTCCAGACAGAAGAGCAGCTTCAGGAACAGACTGCTGTCACTATCCTGCTTCACTGACAGACTGAGGAGATTGTTCCTCCTCCAAACTATGCGATTCTTCAGTTCCACCCCAGGCGTAAATGTTAAAATTATACAAAGTTATTGTCTGTTATATCTACATTTTTATCACTCTTTAATTTAATATTGCTCTTTATGTGTTCTGCTACTGGAGTATGCGAGTTTCCCCTTGGGATTAATAAAGTATCTATCTATCTATCGCTGCTTAAATGATTACTGATGAAACAATATTTTTGTGCTTTAATTCAGTTCAGTTTGTTTGCTAGTATTTCCAACCCTTAATTTATTCTTTAAGGCTTAAATAAATGCATTTCCTGATTTATTTGCCTATTTTTTTCTTAACAAGCTGTTAATTAACTATGAGATGAAAAAGAGAAAGAGACTAGCAGTGCACCATCTAACTTGGTCCCATTTACACCTGTGAGTGTAATTGCATCTCACTGCAAGTGTCACCGCCTCCCTACTGCTGCGAGAAGATAGCCAGGTAGCTGGTACACCCAACTTTCCTGCTGGTCACAGAGTCACTCATATGCAGCCATTGCTGCAATCGATGCCCAACAGGAACCGACAGGAGCCACAGACTTTTTATGTTGATTTAAGTGTGAAACTACTGCTTTGTGTACTTTTTTAGGAAACAGTTTTTTTTTTTTTTTTGGAAAAATTATTCAGCCCTCAAAGAACTAATGGGGTTGTATCTATAATGAAAAACTATAAAAGTTAATGTCAAACCTATAATCGAACTAAATGCAAGTGTTGAATGGCTGCTTTATGCATGACTCCATTCTAGTCTCATTTTAATGCAAAAGCCATAGATCTCATTCAAACTGATCAAAGTTCCCTTCCAAATCTGGTCCAAATGTATGTCAAAGGTTAAAGTCTTTCCCTAACCAACTGCAATGGAAACTGGGGCATTTAGTTCATGACAAAATAATGGTCACTTATGCTAATTTTTTTCAGTTACAGTTCAAACACCATCACTCAGCAACAACGGACTGGACACAAGGTACACTTGATGTGGAGTACAAATCTGACACATCTGGCCAGTCTGTTCTGGAACTTGACTTATAAGTTGAACATTACCTTGTGTTGACTTCCAAACCAACACGTAAGCCTAAAAACATAGCAACAAATCTCTAACTTGTGGTGATACCTTGTAAAGATTTCTGGTTTGAGCTTCAAAACCAGTTAAACTACTGCACTATTAGAAAAGAGATCACATTACTTGTAAAAAGAAGACAGAAATTCTTTGGGGCCCTGGGCAATTACATGCTTTTTGCGTCTGATCACTTTACACGTTGACTCTGCCATTGTAGCAATTGAAGCTTATGAAAAGTAAAATCAGGCCATTCCATTCAACACCGTGTACAATAATCACTTTAAGAATTGCCTTTCCCCAACTCTTGCCTAAGATTTTGTTTTCAATCTCCTTATCTTTTTATTTGCTTGATTTGAAAGAGTTAAGTGTGTACTGGAGCAGGGTGGGGATTAGATTACAGAAACTAAAAGCAAGAGTCTCCAAGGAAGCACATGGGCAGATCTTTCACTAAGTGCTAGCATTGCTAATATTTATTAACTAAATGCGGTTATCACCTTGTGAGTAGCCTTTACTAAGAAAGCGGTTCTGCCTTAGAATTATGAGAGAGCCACATATCTTGCAAAAATGCATATCTGATGAAGACTAACATCCCTGAGCTGCTGATTTAAGTCTGCTGACCCAGACAGGTGCCATCATACAGGCCCACAGGGCTTTTATTTATTAACCTGTGACTCACTTCCTCTGACGTCTTTAAGTGGCAGTTAGGCACAGGCCCACCTTGTTTTACAGAATACAGGTTGTTTAGAAGGAAAATGCGACTTAAATGAGAGTTGTGATGTAAAGGCAAACAATGAATCCCATTTTTTAAATTTAGTGGCAGCTATCATCTGACATGTTTTACATCCTTATTTTATAATTTTGAGATCTGCTGGTTTGTAGCAATGGGAAAGAGAATATAAAGCATCCTCTGGTGCCTTTTGATTATCAAAAGTGATTTAGCTGCGATTGTTCATCACACTACTTCCCCAAATTGACACCATTACTACCATGGTCTCTATGCTCTCCGTGGTACTGTATTAATGATTTTACCATTTCCTATGCCTGTCCAATTGCATTGTGCTGTGGTCAGTTTCCATCTTTTGAAGCTGAAGGCATGATTGGCCAGAGTGGAGTAACAGAGGGGCTATGGGCAGTCATTCTTTACATTTTAAAATTGAAAGTTAACCTGGTGCCTGCTGGAAAATGAAATCTAAAGTTTTGCATCTTGTGAGAAAAGACAGAGCCTTTCCTTAGTAAAGCTACACAAAGCTAGAGTCCGTGTGCTTGCTTACAAGACAACATGCCTAAGTACCACTGCTAAGTGTCAAGTTTTTACTTCACTTCAGCTGTGTTTTATCCATGTTCTGGTCTCCTTGTACTCCTCTGCACTCTGGTGTCACCCCAAGTTACTCATGTCAGCCATTTTTCAGAAGTAAAGGCTTAAGGTGTGGTTCCGCTTCCACACTTCCAGCTTTGGACCTAAATCACATCTGTCTGTTTAGACAGTTGCATGACAAGTTAATAAGCAGCCGGTTTTGTCTGTCAAAAGGGGCGAGAGAGGGAGCAAGAGAGAGCAGTTTGACACAGATCTCTGCCTCTTTCTTGTTACTTCAGCCTAGCCAACCAGTTACA